>NW_027196806.1:17500-70000 GCF_038502225.1 Cherax quadricarinatus
TGTGTGTGTGTGCGCGCGCGCGCGCTAGCGAGAGAGAGCGAGCGTGCTGACCTAATTCTCTCTGACTCTTGAGTGATGTTGATCTCCAGCTCCTGGACCTCTTAAGAAAGTTGAGTTATACCTTCTAGGTCTCCGAAGGAGATTGAGCTGCATCTCTGCCTCGTGTTTGTTTTTGTGTTATATGCGGCAAAACTGGCTGGGTCTATGGGATATGGTGGATGCCTTTCTCCGAAATTTTAGCGACCGAAATATTAAGTTGGCATAGCTGCTAGCCAAGCACAGCCCAAGAGCTATAGCTAACAATGGAAAACTGGCAATGACAATCCAACAATTCAAAACCTCATGAGAATCATTCTTATGTTATAATGAAATCAACTGAGTTTTTTTTATTTGTCAAAGAGGATATAGAGCCAAAATCAAATAAAAACCTTTTTTCTCAACAAGTTGCACCAGTGCTGATTATTTGAAGTCAACAAGAAGATAAATTCTCCAGTTATTGCACACAAACTAGTATCCCCAATTTGATTTTTTTTAACTGGCAAATCTGGATTTACTCAACCCTAAACAATACGATCCTTCCATTGAGCAAAATGTACCAAGGCTGAAACCTCGAGGAAGTCGCTAATTATTTTACAGAAACTAATATTTCCTCTACCTTAAGTTAAGTAAATCACACAAGGTAAGTATTATCAATAAATATATGTGGATGCATATGGAAGCCTCTTCAGTTCTAAGTAAAATTTCTCTGTTAGTTGCATACGTCTCCTTTATACATCTCCAGTATTTTCAGTCACAATGGAAATATAAACACTGATGTGGTATAATGTGATCATTTGTAGGGCTCTTCCAACGCGCACTCAGAGTCTGCTACAGTGAGTTCCTTGAGGAAGAATGCTCTTATTCAACAAGTATTTTCTAAACTTGACTATCCTCGTCACTTCATTAGAGACTGCAGACGACGGGCATTAAACATCTTTAACACACCCAGAGAAGACACTGCCGTGAAGAGATACATAGTCCTCCCCACCAACTCTATTGCCAAACGCGTTTCCAACATGTTGCGCAAGACAGGTATACAGTACCGACAAGATGAAAGTTAAGACACTTGTGCAACATCTGGTTATCTTTATTGTAGACGTTTCGCCATCCAGTGGCTTTATCAATACAGATTCTTGGACATAATTAGAAAACAGACGAACTATATACAAAAGATGAGGTAATCAGTCCCTCAGCCTTGGAGGTGGTGTTTACAGCACCATGGTTGTAGAGATTCTGAAGAATCTTCAGAATCTTTTGTATATAGTTCGTCTGTTTTCTAATTATGTCCAAGAATCTGTATTGATAAAGCCACTGGATGGCGAAACGTCTACAATAAAGATAACCAGATGTTGCACAAGTGTCTTAACTTTCACGTTTCCAACATCTTTTCCAATACCTCAATCCTCTGTGGGGGTATACACAATCCCTTGCAATGACTGCAGCAAATTATACGTCGGTGAAACATCCAAAGACCTCCAAAAACGTTTTTCAGAACACCAGTACGCAGACAGATCTGACGATCTAAGGAATGACTGTGTTCGACACCGAAACTCTCACAACCATTTAATCAACTAAGGAAATACAAGACTTATCGCCAGAGAAGACAACACTCAATAACGAAGAATTCTGGAATCTCTTGCCAAGAAACTTCTTCATCGCTATCCCATATAACATAAGAATGGAGAAACACTGCAGAAGGTCTACTCATATACTTATCCAATCTCTTTTTAAAGCTACCCAAGGTTCTAGACTATCACCCTACTCGGAAGACTGTCACGTGCAGCATTCTCCACTTGACCCAGCATTCTCCACATGACTCCATCCTATAAGTACTCATGTACCTTTTACCCAGGTAGATCTGTTTGTGACCTGATAAAGCCCACTGTGTGGGCCAAACGTTGTCAATAAAGGATCACATTACACTGCTTAAGTGTTTATATTTCCAAACCAGTATACTTGCATGTACACTGCTGATAACTGTATTGAATCATAAAGTTAGGCATACAAGTGTATTAAGTTCGAAGCCGTTCATAAGAGACATTCTTAAGTTATCTCTCGGAAACTTTGTGTAATGGAAAAAAAAAAATCCAGCTGCCAATATCCTCCTACAATATTTTAATAGGCATCAATTATAATACTTACATTTTCTTGCATTATTGAATGTTATATTGCAGAAGTTATTTTAAAGCTAAATGAAAAAAAATATCTTTCATTATATCTCTTATATTTCGCTTCTTGAGTAGGTAGAATGAACATTTCTTTAAAAAACAGTTTTGCTGGTAAAAAAGAAATGTGTTGTTTGCTGTCCCGTGCTCGGGCACTTGCTACAGTAGTTCGCTAATTCTGATGGATGCTGGGTAATTTGTCAAGCTCACTGGTGCGACCTTACCTCCGGCAGTCTGGACACCCCATGAGAAGCTTTTGCCTCACAGCTAGGACCTCGTCTCGGTTCTTCACTACTCACCCTTTGTATTTTGATATAATCTATGATAGAGAATGTTTTTATTGGTGAACCGAGATGTACATCTCGTTCTTGTGGAACCATGTTTACATGGAGGCTTATCTGGAGTTTCTTTCGGAGGTCACGGCTCCTGCGGCCCGGTCCCAGACCAAGCCTCCTGGTTGCTGGCATGGTCGATTAAGTTGTTAGTGCCTGCTACCTGCCGTACAACATATGCGCCATTACCCGGTTGATCAGGAACTGTGTTAAAGAATTTGTCGAGTTCCCATTTGATAGCTTAGAGTTAGTTGGTAATCCCTCTTATGCATGAAGGGAGGGCGTTGAAGAGTCGTGATTCCTTAACACTTACTGAGTTCTCAGTGTATTCACCTCTCACCTGCTTCGCATTGAAGGTATCTTGCACCATCTGTCAAGCCTATGTTCATAAGTAGTAATTTCCAGTGTCTTCCAGGTGTATATTTTGAAACATCTTTCTCGCCTACGTTCTAAGGAGCACACTGGGAGTACAGTCCCAGTAACTTAGGTACTTGACTGAGTTTATGCGTGCTGTGAAAGATCTCTGCATAATTTACACAATTTCGCTTGCCTTGAATGAGGCCATTAGTACACAGCATTACTCCACCAGCCAAGAAAGAGCGACCTGAAGAGTATCATTGACTTGACATCTTTTGTTCTGAAGATTAAGCTATCCAGCCCATCAGTTTTCTTGCAGTTATAATTAATAACGTTGTGCTCCTTGAACGTGATATCTTCTGATATTATTACACACACTCACATTCGACATACGTTCTACCGAGTAATTTGAATTTGTCTCTATCTGCTTTCTAAAGTTTATATATAACTAGTAGATCTGACATTCTGGTCGTGTCGTGAAACACACTTAATTCTTCAGGTTCAAAGCCTAACTCTTGGTCTATCTTGGATTTTTTACTTTTTGGGGGGGGGAGGGGGGAGGGGGAGGAGGGGGAGGGGGGAGGGGGGAGGAGGGGGAGGAGGAGGGGGGAGGGGGGACGGGGAGGAGGGGGGAAGGGGGGAGGGGGAGGAGGGGTGGTGGGAGGAGGAAGAAGTTTTTGTTCTCAGGTCGTGTGGTATGTATCCTGGCCCACTGTTTTGTATTATTTACAGCTGCTATGTACTGCTAATTGCTGTTTGGCGATCTGGTTGATCAACTGCTTAAGCTGCGCTTTCTCCTTGCTGTATTTAGATGCACGTTTGGTGTGTTGTTATTATTCCGCTTCGTGTCAACTATTATAGCATTCACAGAATATTCTGATAGTACGGTAAAGGAACTGTTCCATGTCCAAATTCAAATTATAAATTCGGTTTATGCACTGTTTAAATTACTATCCTACAATAACATTATTTTGAATGTAAATATTGAACTCTTAGACATATTTTATAATAATGTTAACGACTATAACTTTCTAATGCTTATAAAGCACTTAAAATCCGAGGTAATAAGTCGGGCTCATATTAATTAAGGAGTTGAAGGTTAGTTATTTAGATCAACCTGTTACAAGGCAAACTCAGGCTATTTGCCAGGGATGAATCAAAAGGTAAACTTTCTGTTATACTCTGTAAAAGTATTGTACCTAATATTATCCTTGTAAGAGCCACCATAGATAATCCCCTTTTGGGGAATACCTAGTAATTTCTTTTCTTTCTTACCTTTTAACACACACTAAAAATGGCTTAAACTAGTTGAAGGTACCGAAGAAGTTTTTGTAATTCTTTCTTCACTTTTTTGTCTATACCCAAGATAATGTGCTGCTGCGATTGCTTTGCATTGCAACTAGTAATTGAGCACACAGTGTTAGCCTCCTGACTATACCCTGCACCTCCAGGCTACAATTTTCTATGCGGATAAAGTGGTGGCTCTGACCAGCTACGGTCTACCTCTCTGAGAGCACTTGGCCTGTCGACGATGTAGACTACATATGGTGAGTCAACCCACCACTACTTTTATTTCCGTGGAACAACCCACCACTACTTCCTTTCATGGGACATCTAGACGAGTGCAAATAGCGGGTCTGTTTCGCACTCGGTAGGAGGAGGATCAAGCCTCCACCACGTCTTGCGATGAATGACCCACATGGATTCAGCGCTTAACACGAATTATAATTTATAATTTCAGGGCACCATTCATTAAGATAACCGATATTGCCAGGGATACTAGAGCTAAGGATTTGAATTCTGAATCTTGTAAATGTTTGTAAAATATGCTGGCTACATAGTCTCGAGTATCTGCATCCTCGGCCAATTCTCGTACCATGACAGCCTTACAAATTATAAAGTTTCCTAGCAGCCCTCTGACATCTCGTTACAGGAAATATCACAACCAGCTGTTGTAGGCGGAGGCACTGTTTTGTGGGCAGAAGTACTGTTGTGTGGTCAAAGGTAGTGGTAGTGTGGGCAGAGGTACTGATATTGTGGAGAAAAGAACTGCTGGTTTGAGCAGAGGCATTAGTGGTGTGGATCGGGACATAAGATGTAGTGGTGAAGGCTGGGACAGGTGCTGTTGGTGTGTTCTAGGAAATGGGTATTAGGGATGAGGATAGATACTGGTTGTGGTGGCAGGGCTATTAGTGGTGTTGGCACAGGTACTGGTCAAGTCAGCAGGGGCAGAAGTGCTGGTGGTTTGGGCAGGAGCAGAGGCACTGGTGGAACGGGTAGGGGGACTGGTAATGTAGGTGGGGGTAATGAGGTGTTGGAAGAGGTTTTTGGGGTGTGGGAAGAGTCGGAGGTACTGGGAGTTTGAGATGGGTATTGGTGATACTAGTAGTGGTATTGCTGGTGTGTACAGAGATAATGAGTGGGTAGGGTTTTGGCGGAGGTACCGATAGTAAGGGCAGGAACAAAGGTACAGGTAGTGTGGGTAATAGCAGTGGTTGCATATTTAAAGGGAATGTATACTGGTAGTATGGACCGAGGCAGGGGTACTAGTGGAGCACGAAAATGGAACTAGTGTAGTGGGAGAGGTGTACTAGTGGTGTGAACAGAGGTACTGGTAGTGCGGGCAAGGAGACTTCATGCACCAGTGCGCTAGACCAAACAGCAGCAGGCAGAACACCTGGGGTAGCCTGTGGGTGGGATCCTTGCTCAATAAATTATGAAGTTCACTACTAAAACACCCGTTAACAGTGGCTTCTTGGTGGGCTGCGCGTTTCACTGCTAAAAAAAAAAAAACACCAGGAAGATTTTACGCCCACAACTAATGTCTTATTACCCCCGCTAAACTGCAGCCTCCTGCATCAGATACCCCCACTTACTTATTCACTGGAGCAGATGGTAGCTTGCTTGAACTACAGGATTAACGGCAGGTAGCCACTTGGGGATAAAGATGCTGTAGAGGCTGATAGCAGGATGGGATGCTGCAGTAGCGGTGGTGGAAGGCTGGAGTGTTGCTGTGAGGCATTAAGCAAAGCAAGGCATCTTAATGTGGATTTTACTGCCATGACTGTCACCCAGGGTAACGCCTCCCGTACCACCCGCGGGGCCTAGTTAGCTCACTCGTCTCGCTCTAGTTAGCTAGGTCCTTGTTCCTAGCTGCCTTTTTAATTATACCTTTATTACCGAATGCTATCCACCCTCTTCGTTATCTGTATCCGTTGTTGCAGACGATTTTCATTAACTGGATAGTTTATGTTTCCAGTCTTCGCATGTTCCTTACATCGCCAGTTTAAGATCTTTATCGTGTGAAGGTGGTCATCGTTTCTTCATTACAGCGCCAAATCCTTAAGAGGTGATCGTGAGTATATCTTGCTCGAGGTGTGTTAGCATCGTTATCTCATCTGTTTAATTCTAGAGGAATGTCACCTGCTATTTCGCTCATACTAGGCTTTTCGCTCTCTTAAGAATTAATGTGCCTTGATGCCCGTGTGGGGGCTCTTGATTTAATGAACTGGATTTATCCTTCCTTTCCCATTCTAAAGATCACATACGACTTACACGGGTTTAGGGTTTCCCCTATGTAAAAAAATATGTATTTGTATTCTTCGTGAACTTCCTATTTGCTCAGATATTTTCTATGCATATTTCTATATAACCAAGATTTATGCAGTTATAAAATGTTTGATTAAGAGAGCAGCACATGTGGTGAAAAATGGAGCTGCTGAAGAAATAGGCTAAATTGATTAAACAGACTTAACATGTAGACAGTAAGCACATGAAGACAGAACGAGGAATACTGCACAAAAGGCTCGATAACGTAACAAACACAAGCAATATTCAGATGAAAATATTGATAACAAACTGGACAGTACGTTATGTGGCTCACAAAGTCATCGTCTACTCTACCTTTCATGTGTGTTGTACTGAGGCACCATCTTGCCTAACTGGCCATGCTGCCAGCACCAGTGAACATAAGAAAGAAGGAACACTGTAACAGACCTACTGGCCCATGCGAGGCAGGTCCAATTCTCTCACCGGCTTAAGCCAATGCCTTAACCTAGTCAGGTCAGGCCACATTCACTTAAGGAGCACGGCATCTGACCTAGTAGCACAAGTTCGTCAGGTCCAACTCACACCCACCCACACCCACTCATGTATTTATCTAACCTTTTTAAAACTACACAACGTCTTAGCTTCTATGACGTTACTCGGGAGTTTGTTCCACTCATCCACACTTCTATTACCAAACCAGTGCTTTCCTATATCCTTCCTGAATCTGAATTTTTCCAACTTAAAACCATTGCTGAGAGTCCTGTCTAGGCTAGATATTTTTAACACGCTATTTACATCCCCTTTATTAATTCTAGTTTTCTGTTATACACCTCAACCATATCCCCCCTAATTCTACGCCTTTCTAGACAGTGCAGATTCAGGGCCCTCAGTCTATCCTCATAGGGAAGATTTCTGATACATGGTGTGGAAAAATTTTCTCCAGGAGGGGGGTATCAGCCCCCTTCAGCCCCTTTCAGCCCTGAAGGGCCCAACCCTCTCAGAAGGGGCAAGCATCTTGTTTACTGCTACAGCAAGTAATTGATCCCAGATGCAATACGAGTATGCGACGTGGTCAAGCGACCGCCGCTCCTTGCAGGAGTCCAGTGTTGCAAAGTGTAGTTTAATAAGAGACAGTTCATCTCTTACCTTAGCAGGACAATTAAGATAAATCCTGCTCCCACTTTATTACCATGGTAGAGATAGTGGACATTGTTGTCTATGCTTAAGACAGCAGGAATCAAGCATTTTTTGCTTCATGGAGGAAGTTTGGCAAGGAAGCAAAAAGTACTAGTCAGCTTTTCCTTTATGTTCTAGGGGCATTGCAGCAGCGTAGGACGCTGTGAGGTCAGATTACTTTTCACCCTACTGGGAGTCGCACTGACGCCAGGATAACTAACAAAGAACACTGATCCGTGCGTTAGAGTGAACAAAGTGTCTCACAAAACACGATAAATACTTACAGAGAAGTGTGATCAGCTTTTCTTTAGTGATATGGTGTGAACAATTATTGATGAACAGTGTAACAACGAGTGTTGCGATCCAACAGTAGTGCGACATTCTTCAAAGAACACTATTCTTCAATCAACTCATCGGATATCCGGGCGTAACTGCAGGTCAGATACTTATACCCAGGCAAGTGTACTAACTCGTGATGTACCACTATTGACTGCACAGTTGAGTATAAGTTACGAGTTAGTCACTTCTCATAAACCCCGGTGATAAGTGGACTTTTGAGTCCACACAAGTGTCGTCAGCCATCAGTGTCTGATATATGCTAACATAACACCCCTAGGGGTAAATTATTAACATAATATAATCTATTACAACCCACTGAGAAGTGACTTCGACAGCTTCTCAATTTCTCGTCTGCAGGGGCAGCTGTGTGGACGATAGCTGTCTTATCAGCTAAGTACTCCCTATATTTAATCTTTAACCTTAGCTGGTAAACCATTTCTCAACACATGGGATCAACTTTATCATCCTCCTTTGTACGTTTTCCATTGCATTTATATCCATTCCATAATACAGTGACCAGAACTGTGCAGCATAATCTAAATGAGGCCTAACCAAAGGTATATAGAGTTGAACAACCTGAGGACTTTTATTATTTATACTTCTTGATATGAAGCCAAGGAGTCTGTTAGCTTTACTGCCAACACTTATGCACTGTTGTCTCACGAAATCATAATGACACGATTGCAAACAAACCATACCCCGGCCGGGATTGAACCCGCGGTCATCGAGTCTCAAAACTGGAGTTTTGAGACTATGACCGCGGGTTCAATCCCGGCCGGGGTATGGTTTTTTTATGCACTGTTGTCTTGGTTTTAGATTACTGCTAACCAGAACTCCTAACATTTAGAACTTTGCATTTGTCTATATTAAACTGCATCTGCCACTTTTCCGATCACTGCATCAGTCTATTCAAATCATCCTGGAGTGCTCTAATGTCCTCATTAGAATGAATTGGATGGCCTATATTGGTGTCATCAGCAAATTTGCTTATGCCGATATTTATTCCCCCATCTATGTCTTTTATGAAAATTGTAAACAAGGGGCCCAACACTGACCCCTGTGGAACACCGCTTGTGACGTGCTCCCATTCTGATTTCTTCCCATTTATGCAAACTCTCTGCTGCCTATCTATCAACCATGCCTCTATCCACGAAAAAAAAATCTCCTGTTCCGTGTGCCTTAAGTTTCCTCAATAGCCTCTGATGTGGAACTCTATCGAAAGTCTTACTGAAGTCCATATACACAATATTATATTCAATACTAAGATCTACCTCCTCAAATACCTTAGTGAAAAAAGTTAGTAAATTCATAAGACAGGAACGCCCTTTTGTAAAACTGTGTTGAGATTCATTAATTAATTTATGCCTTTCAAGATAGCTACGAATTGACTCGGCAATTATGGATTCCATAAATTATCCCGCTATAGAGGTAAGGCTTATTGGTCTATAGTTCGAAGCTAAGGACCTGCCACCTGCCTTGTAAATAAGTATTACATTTGCCATTTTCCACTTGTGGACGGCTCATCTTATGACAAAGACCAACAGTAGGTTATTTTTTCACTAGCAAGACGTAGTGCAAATAGTTCAACTAGTCCAGGTCTTGCACTACACTTGTAGAGCAAGTATAGTGCAAGACCGGGACTAGTTGGAGACCTGTGCGTCTTATTACATATGGCTTGGGAGGAGAAACAAGGAAAACATCTGTAATTAAACAAACCTAGTGAAAAAGTAATTATCTTCTAGGCCTATACTTCATTTTGACAGTTAACAACCAAAAAATATTTGATTTCGGAACTACATATTTAATTTGATGCATCGATGAGGTAAATACGTCATGTAAAATCGTGAACAGATTTTCACTAAATCTAAAACTTAATACACATGGTCACTCATTATTTGAAATGATTAATGAAATTTATACAAATTCATTGATTAAAAAACAATTGCAATTTATAACAAACTTTTCATACATTTCAAACTAACCTCTTAGATTTTAACTTTAATAAAAAGTGTCATCTTCGAAAAAAAAAAAAATACGAGACAGCAATATAAATCAAGTCACACCTTAACTCACAAAGTAATGTAACAACAATGCCAACATTCTAAGCAGACTCACGAATTATGATCATATCCAGAAACCGCTTTCGGCGATGCAAATTCTTAGAGCTTCGTCTGTCAAGATTCAAGATAACACACGCGACATTATTCTTCCTTATTAATGAAGTCTAGAATATCTCCTAAGCTGTGACGAGATATGATTGGCGCATCACGAGTCAAGAGAATGTTTGTAGTGTATCAGTCTGCTTGCTTTTCACTTCATTCTTGGCTGTCTTGATGAACGAATATACTTTTGCAATGAAAAACTAGCTGGACCAAAGGAGATATCCTAGAGTGATGCTGACGCAACGGTCCTGTTTAACAATACTGAAGATAATAATTTGAAGGACTAATTCTCGTTCGGAAGATCTGAGTCAGCAGCAGCTGCTGCAACTTGGACAAAATTTTGGCGATTTTTTTACAGCAGTAAGCAAACTTCAGAGAGTAGATTAATTATTGAAACAGAACGATACTAGTAAAATTATCTGGCTATAGTAACTATCAAGTTTTAAGACTTGACAAATTATAACTTATTGTAGATGTACTGAAAAGCTGTGAACAATGTGTGTGTAAGCTGACTTACATACTGTGAATACGAAGAAACCTCTAGTGATTATAATGCAGTTACCAAAAACAACACAAGTACCTAAGAATGGGGAACACTGCAGCAGGCCCACTGGTCCAAACTAGGCAAGTCCTTCTCTAAACCAACCATTAACACCTATTCACCCATCCTTCCCCAAAGCTTCCCAGGATTAAGCTTTAATACCTCAGATACTAATCAAACCAACCCAGAACTTCCCAAGATCCAATTAATGTTCTTGGCAACGTATGCAGATTAATTACTCTATTCCATTAAGAGTTCTTGTACTCCTTTAAAACAACCACCCATGACATGACACTCACTCCATCTGAACAAAGCAGTGTGACCAGTTCAAGACAGCTGGCGGAATGTCTTCGTAAATATCAGTAACCTGGTATTGCCGACCTATCAAACGTTCCTTAAAATTTCCAACACTAAAATACATCACTAAAACGTCTGGTTGATCCTTCTAAAACAAATATTTCGTTTCGTTTGTCATTAGCAACAAACTGGTGGAGTTTGGCTAATATTCAAAAGTATTTGAGTTAAACTTATAGAATTTAAGATATTCTTAAGGTTGACTTAATGTGTTTCTGAGGGCAAACACGATGCTGCTAACAAAAGCCTGAATGAACATCCATGATAATAGTCTCAGCGATCATGCTCACTATCTTGAAGTTTGATAACAAAAATATTTATATGCAACACAAATTCCAGATAAATCTTCGTAAGAAAATTTGATATTTTTGTGATAATGGTCAAGGACGGCCCAGAATGCCTTATAGTTCCAGGAGAAGTTGTGCAGTGTTTCGCCCACTCTGACATTTTATACATAACTAAAAGTTTTCTATAGAAACTCATTAATGTTTGCACTTTCTTAGATAAATATCTGGTCAACACTCATTTTCTAGCCAATGATATTACACCTATTTTAGGGTAAGTTTGATGTGTTGATTCCGAATATGTCATCGGTTTTGCTTGACTGGCTCTAGTTTTTGATTAATTTGGTATCCTATTGAAAAACATGAAAAATATGAAAAGTATATTGATCAGGAAGCTCTAATTTACAAATCGCATTGAAATTATTTTTTAGATATGCAAAAGTCAAATCATGTAATACAAGCACTTCATTCTATATCATATCAGATTAACACAGTCAAATAATTCAGATACCACTAATTACTGCAAATGAAAACGTTGTTTGCACGATTTTCTTGTGTGTTGGTCATGAACACAGTTTTGTTGAATGAGCAATTGGAAGAGATGGATATTGCTAACCATTGTGCAATAAGACTTTTTTCATTCTTCTAATGAAGCTATCTATAAACAGCTGCAAATCTCCTGGTCGATATTCAAGTCCCATTCGAAGTTCAGGGATGTTATTGATGTATACAAGTTCTTCATCTTGGCTGAATTAAGGAAGGAGTTCAACCTCTCTTGTCCTATAAGCTGTTATTTTAACTTCTTCTTGTAGACAATTCTTTTAGTCTGGTTGCTAAAAGTTCCGATACTTGCTTTGAGAGACTGCGGTCAAGTATCAGATCGTAGAGTTGTTCTTTGGAGAAATTCCACTGCTATCACCTGTATTATATCTTAAGCCCCGAGTTCCTTCAACATCTGACAACAGAAGGTCAGGCTGTGTAGCACAGGTCTCCTTGTTGACTCCAAATCAGGATATTCCCACTTGACTTTCTTGTATCGATTTCAACCTTTCACATTCACCGCACAGAAGTTACCATAATTGTGGTAGATTTCGGTTCTCTCCACACCATACACACACTCAAGTTTAAACATTTCCTTTGCCTATTTTTCCACTGTAGTAAGCATTCTACACAGGTTTTGTAAACCATATGGGGAGCCCAAGACGTGACTTATTATCCAGGCGACACCCCAAAATAAGCACGATAAGCTTGTTTTACAAAATCTGTGATTTTTGTTTTGTTTTGTTTTTGCAAAGAGTATTTACCACAAATGTAGCAAATGCACTGGGATTGCTCAGGAAGGCTCTTCGTAATCACGTTTATCTGGAAAAATAAAATTAAGGTAACAATATTGTCACGTGGTCGTTATTGATGCAACTCCTTTCGTTAAAGATTAAATTAAAAATATTATTATTTCCATTAAAACAATATATATAGACTGTCATTTAACACGGTAGTTACGTTCCTGAAAATGCCGTGTTAGGTAAAACCGTGTTAAATGAGCTGAAGATTATTATAATCAAAAAGAAGCGCTAAGCCACAAGGGCTATACAGCGCTGAATGAGCTGAAGAACTTATGGGAAAAAATATTGTTACGTTCCTGGCAGCCCCCACCCTAAAAATTTTTTTTTTAGATCAACAGATCTTACAAAAATAAAAGCGAATATGTAATTGTAGCTCATTGCCGTATTGTAAAATGCTGTTTTTACTGCTTAAGATTACAATTGCAACACAAATAATAGTATTTCTTACCTTAAATTGTGGGTGCTGGTGTTTGTGGAGAGTTATGTTGTGGCCCTACTGGGCTGAGGTGGATGGTAGAGGTTCTGGTACTCAAGTCGATGGTTGTACCGGAGTGTGCATAAATTCTGTAAAGGATTTCTGTTCTATTTTACCCAGCAGTACATCATACAACTGACCGTAAGGCATCAGCTGCTCTAGACATCGTTTCAGTGTCCTCTTCAGTGAAAAAAAGTCTAATTTTCAGTCAGTCAAGTCAGACAGACAGACAGACACAGACAGACAGACAGACACAGACAGACAGACACAGACAGACAGACAGACAGACAGTCACACAAACTCATATTTACCTCAGTCTTATGTGCTGACCCACAACAAGGCTGCACCCTGAGCTCTGGGGAATTTTTTCCGCGCCCACAAACTGAACCGTGTAAAGTTAATTTTACGAAGTGTTGTATATAATTGTGCCGCAATTTTTCAATCGTGCTATAACCAAATCGTGCCAAATAAACTCGTGTTAAATGACGGTCTACGTATATAAATTGTGACTACATATACAAGCTTTATGGCTAAGGTCCCTGTTAATTAAGGGTAAGTATGCAGTATCTCACAAAGTAGAATCTATTTGAAAAACCTACCGCCATTATCAAATTCAGCAACCCCAAAATATCTTTGCAAGATTATAATCTTACAATAAATAAATATAAATTACACACACACGCGCACACAGAGTAGCGACCAGTGAAGAGGTGGGGGCCAGGAGCTGTGAATCAACCCCTGCAACCGCAACTAGGTGAGTACACACACACACACACACACACACACACACACACACACAGGTATGTCCTACGAGGGGAGGTTAAGGGAAATCAACCTGACGACACTGGAGGACAGGAGAGATAGGGGGGACATGATAACGACATACAAAATACTGAGAGGAATTGACAAGGTGGACAAAGACAGGATGTTCCAGAGATTGGACACAGTAACAAGGGGACACAGTTGGAAGCTGAAGACACAGATGAATCACAGGGATGTTAGGAAGTATTTCTTCAGCCACAGAGTAGTCAGTAAGTGGAATAGTTTGGGAAGCGATGTAGTGGAGGCAGGATCCATACATAGCTTTAAGCAGAGGTATGATAAAGCTCACGGCTCAGGGAGAGTGACCTAGTAGCGATCAGTGAAGAGGCGGGGCCAGGAGCTCGGACTCGACCCCCGCAACCTCAACTAGGTGAGTACAACTAGGTGAGTACACACACACTGCATTTTAACTGGGACAATTAATATGTACATACGGTGATAGAGGACCTGCAACTGCCAGTTGTTCCTAGAATCTTCTAGTTACTGTACACAAACCTTGAAAATCTGATACCGATCAGATGAGGCTTTATGTTTTTATCGAAACAAAAACGAACAACTGGATGAAGAATTAGACACAATTCTGGCAGTCACTTTACGGTCGCCCGTCGGAGATGCCTAATAACGTTATTAGCTTATATTGTTTAGTTCAAGTAATGAAGGTAAGTTAATCGGTGAAGTGCCTGCGATAATAGCTTTTGTAAGCTCGAGAGCAACATGTTAAAAAAAAAACTTAACTTGCAATGTGGACGTCCATTGACGCATTTCAATTTTTCTGGATAATACAATCAGGTTGGATGACAGAATGATAACGAACAGGATACATACAACAAAGTTCGCCAGTTTGGCAATTTTATCTCTTGCGCTGATGTACCCAATTTCATTTACTAATAAAAGAAGATTCTGTGCCACCAAAACACTGCAATCACACTGTCAAATACTATTTACTTCAAAACATAAACAAGAGACTCCACAATTCAGAATTTCGATTTTTTTTTATTTTTTACTTTACCTACGTCATGGCTCCCATCCATTTTCCTCAGCTTACTGAGAGATGGTTGAAGGTAGAGGAATAACGATGAGGATATTTGAGTGTGAAGAAGGGAAAGGAAGTGGGGGGTGGGGGTGTTACGACCAAGGACATCTCGCCATTTTGTGGTGACTGGAGATAACACTAATGAGACTACACTTCACACACCCGACCCGACCAGCTACTGTGACCACCATTGTGACCCTTCTCCATGTGACCCTCCTCCACCATGTGACTCCCCTCCACCGTCCGACACACCCCCTCCAGGGGGTGTGTCGGACGGGTGTGTCGGAGGGGTGCCTGACCAGTGGAGGCACCCCTCCACTGGTCAGGCACCTTTCTGTTAGCATTAGCTAAAGTGTGATGCTCACACCTTAGCTTTCTTTTTTACTCTTCCTCTTTTTTTTCTGTCAGTGTTACCGTCCTTGTATCAGATATCTTCATCACTTCCCCATTACCACTCTCCTCCCTCGCCTCACTAACAAACTCTAAGATATACACCATTAGCTTCCTTCTCCTACATCCAAACTTTCTTACCCCCTATCTCTTTCCCCATATCTGCATCCCTGTACATTCTCCTCCCCAGCTTCATTAGCAACAGACATCCCACTTCTCTTCGTCTCCATTAACACCTCATTAAGCCTTCCCTATTACACCCACTTGTCCCTAACCCCCACCAGTAGCAATTCTCTCTAGGCTGTTCGCCTTCTTGCCTTTCCTCGTTATCTCCAGTACCCACCAACCTCAGACACGGACTCCCACCATCTCCCTCTTCCCGTCGTCATTTCTCTGGTCTCCTAGGTCCATGTTCTCCAGTTTAGTGGAGGAGACTTGGTCCTAATGCTTGGGAGATTGTATGGCATTGTGTGCGCCTCGTCGCCTCTTATTTAAGGTTCACCTTGTGATAACAGATGACCACCAGGCCTTCAACTCCTTAGCATTGTCTATGGGATTTAGGCTCCAACTTGGCCGGCCACCAAAAAGATTCTTTTGCCAGACATGCCAAACTTATTAATTTTTACTAAAACTGTGAAAACGATTTTACACGTCGATGTAATATTTTTCATTACCAATAATACCAACTAAAGTTGGTCAAACCATGTTTTGGTTAATTTTCAATTAAAATTTTGTTTGTGGGAGCAACTAGTTTACTGCTCACGTTATATCTAACCTTCGTAGGGCAACTAAACATTAAGAAAGTTAACAAGAAGACAATTAAATATATTTAATATGTAGGGTAAGCTATCTAAATTATTTTTCTCTAAAAAACAAATTTAGGATATTTGCTCAGAATTTCTGATATCTTATCGAAAATGAAATGCCTTTACATATCTCATGGTTCTATGCACTGTCCCTCCGGCCCTCCAAATGACTACATATTTTAGATTTAGTTTCATTATCGTCTGAGTATTCCAAACTGCCAGAAGAATATGTAACCGAGCTTAATCCTGTCTACACCACCACTAAGTCTCCCAGTGGGCCACTGTAAACAATATGATGTTCAACGAGGGAAATTTTCAGTTATTATGCCTTGTGAGAATGGAGGAAATAAAACGAAACCAGAGTATCAGAAAAAACTCAAATCACTCAATAAAACGCAAGTCAAATGTGAGAGACCTGAGAGTGATAATGTCACATCTTAGGTTAAAGGAACACAACGTAATTTTCGAAACTTCAAGAAAAAATGATTGGTTGGATAACTAGATCCTTTAAAATATGTTCTGTAAAGTCAATTATGACTCTAGGTCACTCGATCTCCTAGGCTGGGGTACTGCTGTGTTTAATGGCCCCCCCCCCTCAAAGCAGACGAAGTTGTTGAGCTAGAAAATGTACAGAGAACCTTCCCAGTTCGTATAACCACAACCAGGCACCTAAATTACTGAGAGCACTTCAAGTCCCTAGAACTGTACTCTTTGGAGAGTAGGGGAGAAAGATGCATCATAATGCTTACCTGGAAGATCCTGGAGGAATTGATACCAAACCTGCACAACAAAATTATCACTTATGGTTACAAGAAGCTTGGCAGGAGGATGATTCCTCCAACAAAAAATGGAGAGCAAATGAGCTATGAGGACACAGAACTCAACAAGTGTTAAAGAACCACGACTCTTCATCACCCTCCCTTCACGCATAAGGGAGGTTACCAACAAACCCCAAGAAGTCTTCAAAAGGAAACTCGTCAGATTCCTCAAAACTGTTCCTGATCAACCGGATTCTGGTGCATACGGTGGCGGGCACGGACAGCTTGATGGATCAGGCAAGCAACCAAGAGGCCTGGCCTGGGACCAGGTCGCGGCTGCAGCTACGGTAACTCCTGGTAGCGACTCCGGATAAACACGTCTCTCTTTACAATAAGAAATGTTCCGCAAATGAGCTTATGTACGTACATCCAGGTTATACATCTGCTCAAGCTTCTGTCTTCCTATCACATTATTTCTAATACTTAACACAGACTGAGTAACGTTACATTCAACATAGTTACGACAAAGTACAGTTCTTGCCTAATTTGCTAGCCACTTACTTCAAGAATAAATTAAAGTTGAGTGGTATTCCTATTTAATTCTCTCTCAATTTAATTTGAATTTTCCAATTAGCATGTTGTTCACATTATTACGAGCATGTTGTTCACATCATTACCAGCATGTTGTTCACATCATTATCCGAGTCAGCTGCATTCAATAATAACATAGAATACAAAAACAATTAAGGATTCAAGCCCACTGCCATAAGTAAATTTTAGTGTCATTAGAATTGCAAAACCTCGTCAAATCATGCGGAAGTCCAGTTGTTAATTCAATGGGCAAACTCAACATGGTTCGTGCATGTCTCTTCTGTAGAGCAGAATGCAGCTCAGCCGGAGGACTTTTTATTGAGATGCACCGATTTGCATAATTTGTGACATTTGGTAACAGACGAGTGGTTGCATTCGCAATTGAATAGAGCAAGTGATTTCCGGTGTTATATTTATTGTGGTGTACATTGAGGAACTGTGTTAATGGATATAATAGCAATAGAGTTGTAGCGGAGAACCACAGAGGCTGAAACGATATCCAAATCAAAGCTTGTTAAACAAATCATACTTACGGGCGGGGATAGAACCCGCGATCAGAGTCTCAAAACTCCAGACCGTCGGGTTAGCCACTGGGTCAACTAGCTACATTAAGATTCATTTGTATTTGTGGTCACAATGGTGTCTATGCTAACCTTCCTATGGTGTAGAAATATACCTAGTTGGATGAATCTTATTGTGGCTAGCTGGCCCAGTGGCTAACGCGACGGTCTGAAGTTTTGAGACTGATCGCGGGTTCTATCCCTGCCCGTAGTATGGCTTGTTTGCAATCGTGTCATTATGATTTCGCGAGTCAAAGCTTGCTCTATAACGCCTAATTTCTTCCCTTTTGTCGATAGAACTCCATTACAATCAAAACTGTCTTGTAGTGTCAACGATCTATCTTAGGAAGAATTAAAAAAATTCTGGGAAAATATGAATGAGGGTAGTTGTCATCGAGAAGGACTTGGCTAACGTGGAAAAGTTGTCCTAGGCTCTAACGACAACTAGATTCCATTGATATAACAAGTGTTATTATCTTAAGAAGGTTATGAAATTTATTGTTAATTGCTGTTCTTGTTTCTCATTTTGATTTTGTATTTTGATATGTACTTCAATATTTGGTAGGGGCCCGGAGAACTGGGCAGGGAAGAGGCCTGTGGTACAAGTTTCCGTGGAACAGGGAAGCAAAATGAGCTCTGGGCACAGGATAGAGAAGAGGGCCCGGGGTATATAGGGTAAGGAAGGATCGGGATACAGGATTGAGTACATGGGAAGATAATGCCCGGGATACATGGCATACCTTTACCTTTGATGAGTTTCAAGAGTTTTTCTACTCCCTTAGCGCGATAATAGGTCAAGCTCATCTGGTGCTTGCCTGGTCAACCAGGCTGTTGAGGGTCCCTGGTACGGGACAAGGCAGGAGGGTCCCAGGTACAGGGCAAGGCAGGAGGGTCCCTGGTATGGGACAAGGCAGGAGGGTCGGCTAGGAATAATTATGTGATAAAAGTGGCCATTAAGGTAGTACTGTATAGCAGGTGTTGGAGAGGTGTACAGGTACGTCTCTCCAGGTCACTGACCACCACTACCTCACCAGGTTACTTTGGCCACTACCTGCCCAAGTCACTGTGGCCACTACCACTACCTGCCCAGGTTACTGTGGCTATTACCTACCCAGGTCACTGATCAATACCATTACCTACCGTGGTCACTTAGATTTTGCCGCCGAAATGGTTAGTTTATTGTGCACTCGTATCCATCTTGTGGAGGGTAGCACAAGAACATATGGATACATAAAAGACCTAGGAACTGGGCCTCAAAAGGCTTTACATGCGTACATTTGGATTTGCCTACAATTAAGGTTAGGATTACTGGGAGGTAATTTGACGGTAACGACGTATCTTCTACTTTAAAAACAGGAATTACATTAGCCATCTTCCACGTCTAATATAACACCTGTTTCAAGAGATGAATCAAACGTAACTCAAGAGAGTTCCTGTCGTTTTTAACAAGAGAGGTGGCAACAGCAGCAGAATAAGTTTGATAAGTTTATCAGGCTTATTCTTGTGTAGCACTGAAATTGGGTTGGGCAAATATTTTGTTAAGAGCGTCTAAGATTGAGAAAGACCTGCCTATTATGGGCTAGTGACCCTGCTGCAGTGTTCCACCTTTCTCGTGTTAGGGTACGACACTCGGCTCCACTTTGTGGACACCGAGAAGACAGCTTCTGCACAACAAGACGGGCAGCAAGCAGCAACTTCACTCTGACTAACCTTCTCCAGATTATTATAATCATGGGGGGCGCTAAACCCGTAGGATTATACAGCGCGTGGGGGGGGGAAGTGGAAGGTATTCAGGCTCAATTCAGGGAACCGGAGCACAGATCCAATTTCTTAGATCAAGAGCCCCTTACCAGCGTCAAGGAACCTCCCTTAAGAGGAATCTTTTTCAGAACATCACTTCATCTGAGATAATTTATTCCTAGGATTGCTCGAGTCTGGAACATATTCATACAGCATAATGAAGTCGGTTCATCAGATGAAATTGCTGGCCCACAGATGGCTCCACCTTCATCCTGTCCCACATTTGTGTTTCATAATAAAAAGGTTTTCAAATGAGCTGATGCAAGTAACAGCTCTTAGCTTGTAAATAAAATTAGGAACCTTAAAATACCCTGTGTTAAAAAATCCAACTATTTTTTCACTCTTTCATATTTGTTGGTTTTAAGATTATCGACTACACGTGGATCATTAAGGCTGCTTGTCACCTATTCATCCCTAATCAACAATATTTTCGTCCCTGAAATATACGCCGAGAGAAATATAATACACCTCTTAGTGTATATGTATATTCTGTGCCTACTAAATATCACGTCTTTAACTAAAACATGTTGGACTAACGGTACATACAGACATCAACAACTTTTCTACTAATCCTCGCCAGTTACAGTATTAATTATGTGAGTACACATATTTACTCAAACAAATACTGTTAATTCTGCGTGGAGTTAGCAAACATCTCCACAGGCTCTAAGTCGTCTTAACTCTATGTGGCCAAGTGTATTATCGATGCGCAGACTTATCAAATAGTTCAGTTACATGATGTTTCCCGAATATGATAACTATTTGTGCATCCGGTCAATAGTTATCAAGTGGACCTGGAGCTGTGACTCGACTCACGGCAACCGCATCTAAGTGAGTACTTGGTCACACAAGTATAGCAATAATACAAGTGGTAGAACTGCTCTCAACCGTAGCAACAGTGAGATTGATAAGCCACTGGATTCTTTACGAACAGCGCCATTAATGCACTATATCATACAGGCACAGACACTAACACCTGCAGAACACCTGTCCCACTGTTGCCAACAGTGCACGTGCATGACACTTCATCTAAGAATTACCAACAGCGAAAGTGATACCCCCAACATCATGAACTAACACCTCCATTTGAAGGATTAGAGATGCATATTGGATGTTCTTTGCCTTCTCAAGTGGAGGACGTTGAGGGTGTTTATTGTTCCGGTAGCTCACTGCCCACGAGGTTTGTTCATTATCTAGTATGAGTCACAATGTTCGCATCTACGCAGTACGAGATAAATTTATTGTTAATGTTTGGTATGAGTTCTCATACACGTCTACTAAGAGCAAATCTTTTCGTTAGTGGTTAGTGTGAATCTTTATTATATGTCGTCTATTATTTGCCATTCTTAGTGACTGGTACAAGTCACTGTTATCGTTTATTATGATTATCACCATTAGTATCCAGAAGGAGAGTTTCTCTGGTATTGTCTTGCTCGAGTGAGTCAGTCTAGCATGAGCGAGATTAATTTTTAGTGTCTTGTACGAGTCCCTTTTATTGCCTACCTTATCTAGCTCACACGTATTTTGCTCTGCAGCAGCATGAACTGTAGTGAACTTCTGATATTTGAGTATCTGAGCCATGCGAGGGTGAAATTCACACAGGGTCTTTTATTACTTTTCATATTCACTTAGTAAGTAAATCCTCGAGGCACAGATTATCACCAGCTATGCATAGGCAGTTACACTCGCTGTCAGCCACACCCAATGTCTACTGGTATTTGCATCTGGTATGTGGAAATAATTTGACCTGTGTTCTGGTAGTTATCCCCAGTGTGTACTTCGAGTTACAGCGATGTCCTGACACTACTGGCGAGTACCTGCACCCACCCTCCCCACTTAGGAAATTTTAGACGACGTTTTGGCCCCTCCTGGACTATTAAGTCACAATTGTTAAGTGGCACCTGGTGTGTATGGGTAGTTACATCCATAAAGACACACCTGGCGTGTCCTAATTAGTACATCATTAATTACACCTGGTGTGTACCAATAGTTACTCCTGTTAGGGCACACATGAAATGTATACTGGAAATTTAAGCTGTTAAAACCCTCACCAGATGTGTAGTGCACCTTATAGCAGTAATTGCATCACACGTGATACTTAAAGTTACACCTGTAATTTAAACACACTTATGTGTTTGAATATGATGTCGGTATTGTATACCATTAAGTTGATAGGCAAGACGTGTGCAACAGTTAGGTATCTTTATTCCGAGACGTTTCGCCTACACAATAGGTTTCTTCAGTTGATGTTACGTACAAAGACACAAGTGCAACTAATGTGACATTTTATTGTGGCAACGTTTCGCTCTCCAGGAGTTTTGTTAAGCCGTTACAAACATGGATACAGAGGGTATTGTTTGTATTGGCTTGACAAAGCTCCTGGAGAGCGAAACGTTGCCACAATAAAATGTCATATTAGTTGCATTTGTGTCCGTTTACCTAACATTGTCGGTAATTCCAGCAACACTAATACATTCTTCAGTTGAGTACAGAGGCAGCAGAAGCAGTAGAGATGTAGTGATGGACTGATTACATCGTCTATACATCTCTACTGATTCTGCTACCTCCTCTGTACTCGAGTGAAGAAGCCTACTGCGTAGGCGAAGCGTTTCGGAATAAAGATACCTAACTGTTGCATATGCGCCTTATTAATCACACTAGGCGTTTTTTTTGCTGGTAGTTAAACCCGTAAGAAGTAAGAAGACACGCAGAAGAACGCGTAATGTGTTCTGCTATTTAAACATGTAAGATCACACATGTGGCAGCCAGGTCTGGTAGGAACACCTGCTGATATTCACTCGGTGGGACATCCACATCTGGTTGTCTAGTTACAGTCTCACTCTCACTACCTAATAACTCGTTAGGTTGAAGGAAAACATCGTCGCTTTTATGACCGTGTTTTTACCGGCTTATCGAGATTAGTGGTTTATTTTATTATAATTGCTATTCTAAGCAACAGAATGTAAATAAATGTCCAGTCTATTATGTTGCATATTTGGCAGGTTTTGTTGAATTCAATTATCTGGAGTGGTATTAGTTTTGTTGCATTAAGACAATGGAAATATCATGCGTCTATATTCAATATTCACACACTATATATATATATATATATATATATATATATATATATATATATATATATATATATATATATATATAAAATGGGGTGTAGTGAATTAAAATACTTATTATATATGGAGCGTTATTTTATATGTCATTTCCGTGTAGTATACTGAAAGCAGACGTGTATTATTCCCTGAAAGCGAACGCATTTTATTCCTGTCAGTAAGGCAGTGGCCAGGAGAAGAGCAGATGAGAGGTGTAGGAAGGTGGCTAGGGGAAGTCGTCGTGGGTTGGCGTTAGTCTGAGTAGGTAGTTTGGTGAATTTTTTTTTTTTTTGTATGCTGTAGGTAGTTTTGTGTTCAAGTGCTCTCATGTTTATTTGTAAGGCCCTAGTATGCAGAGGCCTGTTTATGCGAGAGTACTGTATGGTGTTTTGCCTGCTGGTGATTAGTCTACCAGGCAGTGAGGGGAGGGGGGGGGGTATGTGTCATGGAGCCTCCCTGATGATTTATTTTAAACTCATTAGTAACAGTGTGCTAATGAGCTAATGTGAATTGGAGTGTTGTGGTTTTTTTGTAGTAGTTAGAAGTTGTATATAAGTTACTATGTATATATATATATATATATATATATATATATATATATATATATATATATATATATATATATATATAAATAGGCGAGTTTGTGTCTTTCCTTATACATCATTAATTATTTGCACTCATGCTTCTTTGTATGAGTTCATACTGGCCTTAGAGTGCTGTGTTTTTCAGAGTAATTTTATAACCCCTAGGCAGCAGTGGCCTTTAGGAACCAGGACCATTTAAAGTTCGTTAATTGCATTAATACCACTTGCTTCGTGGTTACATTAATATATGGACTGCTCGTGAAGGCTAGTATTCAAACGGGAGTGTGACATTAACTCTGAGCTTTCCACAGCCACGTATGTCTTCGCATCACGAAACATGCCTAGTTCCGCTAGCAACATGATGTTTGAAGGATTGTATGGTCCAGTGGTTAGAGCGTCGTGAATTTTGACTTGCGTCCCACGAGGCGGGCTAAATAAACACAGGTTTGACGCTCGGCCAGTCGTAGTTTAATTGCAATCATAAATGCATGCATATTTACACGGATTTATATACCCTCGAAGGCAACCTATTTTTGCTCCATCCTCTCTAAATGATCAAACCATCTCAATGACCCCTCTTTAGCCCTCTAAATAATACGTTTGGTAACTCCACACATTCTGTTTATGTCCACACTACGAATTCTCTGCATAATATTTACACCACACATTCCCCTTAGACACATCTCCACAGTCTCCAGCCTTCTTGCAGCATTCACAGCCCATACTTCACATCCATATAAGAGTGTTGGTACCACTATACTCTCATACATTTAGTCTCCACAGATACCTCAATGCACTACTCGCCTTTTTTCCTTCATCACTTCTATGGTTAGCCTCCATCCTTCATAAACCCATCTGTTGACAAATCACTCCCAAATATCTGAACACATTCACTTCTTCCGTACTCCCTCCCTGCAATGTGATATTCAATTTTTCTATACCAAATTCGTCTGATACCCTCATCACCTTCCTCTTATCTATGTTCACTTTCAGCATTTTCTTTACACACCCTCCCAAACTCATCCACTAACCTTTCAAACTTCTTTTTAGAATCTCCCAAAAGCACAGTATCATCAACACTTATTTTGTATTTGATTCCCCATAATTTAATCCCACCCCTCTCCCCAACACCCTAGCATTCACTTCTTTTACAACTCCATCTACATGTTAAACAACCATGGTGACATTACACAACCCTGTCTAATGCCTAATTTTACCGGAAAGTATTCTCCCTCCCTCCTACACACCCTTACCTGGGCCTCACTATCCTCATAAAAACTTTACAGCATTTAGTAACTTACTACCCATTCCCTACACTTGCAACATTGCTTCTCTATCCACCCTGTCATAAGCCTTTTGTAAATCCATAAATGTAATGAAAACTTCCCTACCTTTTTCTAAGTATGTGATATATCCTGGTGGCTTGAACCGCGATCCTGGGGTTGTCAAGTCCAACACTACCACTGAGCTACGTATCTTCCAATAGGAAAGGTTGGGAAACTATTTTTATGCATTCTTGCATCAGACACACCAGTCGTAACCCAACTGACTCCTCGTTACAACCCAGCAAATATCGCAGTAAATCTATGCTTATCTCCCTCAAAGTCATATAGTCTATGAACTCAGTATAAGTCGTAATAAACGACTGTAAACGAATAAACAAAGATAGACGGGAGGCTTGAACTCGTATTCCATGGAAGCCAATCTCATTCAACCTGTAGTATCATATGTGCGTTTCTTCTACTCAGTGCTGGGAATACTCAGCTGCTGAGTGTGGTCCAGTCCATCCTATTACGTTAAATCATGTTAAATCTTTTAACAAGCTTCAGGTTGTCGCTATTAGGACAGTTATCCACACCTGATTGCAGTACGTAAACAAGGAGGTTCAAGCCTGGTGAGAGTTGCTAGCCGGCTTGAGGTTAGGTGATCCCAACATCAAATACTGAGAGAATAAGCCACATTGAAACTTAGGAGATTGTAAATTATCCAGAATATTGATGACTAAATGGCTGAGGCAATTACCGTGGATTCTGAACTATCTACTGCGACGGTCGTTTTCTTAGTAGGTTTTGCCTCTGGGAACCTCGAACTGTGGTTGTCAGCGTTTCTGAGGCTTATTCTCCTTATACTGATACTGCGATCGCCTAACTTGACTTACTCGGCTGGCTACTCACATGAGATTTCATGTATTTATTCTTTCACCTCGGGGCCTCTCCAACTCCTATAAGAACATAGGAACATAAAGGAGGAACACTGCAGCAGGCCTGTTGGCCCATACTAGGCAGGTCCTTTACAATTCATCCCACTAACAAAACATTTGACCAACCCAATTTTCAATGATACCCAAGAAATAAGCTCAGATGTGCAAGTCCCACTAAAATCCAACCCCTCCCACTCATGTACTTATCCAACCTAAATTTGAAACTACCCAAAGTCCTAGCATCAATAACCCAACTAGGTAGACTGTTCCACTCATCAACTACCCTATTTCCAAACCAATACTTTCCTGTGTCCTTTCTAAATCTAAACTTATCTAATTTAAATCCATTACTGCGGGTTCTCTCTTGGAGAGATATCCTCAAGATGGGGATGGGGTTCACTTGTCTAGGTGTGGGGTGGGAGCACTGGCCAACGCAGTGGAGGGAGCTGTTAGGTCTTTAAACTAGGAATAGTTAGTGGTATGGGTTTCTGCGGGAAAACTGTGAAGTCTCAGGGTAGTAATATGAGTACTAGGAGAACTAGTAATAGGCAAAATGAGGTGGATATCGGAAGGCCAGTGGCACTAATTGACAAGGACAGTAATAGGTTTAGTGGAATAACAGAAAGGAGCAGGAATGATAAAGAGAAAGGAGGGTCCTTAAGTATATATTACACAAATAGTCGCAGTGCTAGGAATAAGATGGACGAGTTGAGACTAGTTGCTAGTGCAGGTAACATAGATGTATTTGCCATTACTGAGACGTGGTTTAATTCAAAAAGTCGGGACATGCCTGCAGAATGTCACATTCAGGGTTTCAAATTGTTCCAAGTAGATAGAAGTATCGGGAAGGGGGGTGGGGTGGCATTGTATGTCCGAGATCGCTTGAACTGTTGCATTAAAACGGGTATTAAGTCTGAAGTAACACATACAGAGTCTGTTTGGATAGAATTTTCAGAGGGGCATGAAAAATTAACTTTAGGTGTGATATACCGTCCCCCAAATTTAGATAGGGACAAGGGAAGACTACTATGGGAGGAAATTGTTAGGGCCACAAGGCACGATAATGTAGTAATTCTAGGACACTTTAACTTTAGTCATATTGATTGGAATTTCTTGACTGGGAATTTAAAATCATACGACTTCTTAGAAGTAGTTCAGGACTGTTTTCTGAAGCAGTTTGTGACAGAACCTACAAGGGGTAATAACCTGCTTGACTTAGTTATGGCAAACAATGAATCCCTTGTTAATAATTTAGAAGTTTCAGAAGAACTGGGTGCTAGCGACCACAAATCAATTACATTTAGAATTGAATGGAAGTATGATAGTAGGGATAACTCAGTAACAGTCCCAGATTTTCGCTTAGCAGATTACGATGGGCTTAGAGAACACTTATCTGTTGACTGGGGTAACGAAGAGAGCTATCAATATGACAGTTTTCTGAACACAATACATGCTGCTCAAAGAACATTTATCCCTTATAAAGAAATTAGATCAAATAGAAATGACCCAAAATGGATGAATAATAGGCTGAAATATCTACTAGGGCATAAGAAAGGAATTTATAGGCGTATCAAAAGAGGCGAGGGTCATCTTATGAATCAGTATATTGACACTAAGAGGGACATTAAAAAGGGGATAAGAAAAGCTAAAAGGGACTATGAAATTAAAGTTGCTAGGGATTCTAAAACTAACCCAAAAAGTTTTTTCCAGGTATATAGAACAAAAGTCAGAGATAAGATAGGTCCCCTTAAAAATAACTATGGGCATCTTACTGACAAAGAGAATGAAATGTGCTCGATTTTAAATAATTATTTTCTCTCGGTTTTTTACACAGGAAGACACTAGTAGTGTTCCGGTAATTAATTTTTATAGTGGGCCAGAAGAAGATAAATTATGTAACATCATAGTCACTAGTGAAATGGTTGTGAAGCAGATAGACCGACTGAAGCAAAATAAGTCACCGGGTCCTGATGAGGTTTTTTCAAGGGTTCTAAAGGAATGCAAAATGGAAGTCTGTGAACCATTAACTAATATTTTTAATTTATCTCTTCAAACAGGTGTAGTGTCTGATATGTGGAAGATGGCTAATGTAATTCCTATTTTTAAAACAGGGGACAAGTCGTTACCGTCAAATTACCGCCCAATAAGCCTGACCTCAATTGTAGGCAAATTACTAGAGTCAATTATAGCTCAAATTATAAGAAGCCATCTCGATAAGCATAGCTTGATTAATGATACTCAGCATGGATTCACAAGAGGCCGGTCTTGTCTAACTAATTTATTAACTTTTTTCAGTAAAGCTTTTGAGGCTGTTGACCACGATAAAGAATTTGATATTATTTACTTAGATTTTAGTAAGGCATTTGATAGAGTTCCGCACCAAAGACTGTTGAAGAAAGTAGCAGCTCATGGCATTGGGGGAAGAGTGCTCTCGTGGATCGAATCATGGCTCACAGACAGGAAGCAGAGAGTGTCCATAAATGGGATTAAATCCGAGTGGGGATCAGTAACAAGTGGCGTTCCACAGGGATCAGTCTTGGGCCCGTTGTTGTTTATAATATATATCAATGATCTTGATGAAGGAATTACTAGTGATATGAGCAAATTCGCCGATGACACGAAGATAGGTAGGATAATTGATTCAAACGTAGATGTTAGGGAACTTCAGGAGGATTTAGACAAACTCTACTCTTGGTCAGAAAAGTGGCAGACGCAGTTCAATGTAGATAAATGCAAGGTTCTGAAGCTCGGAAGTGTCCATAACCCTAGCACTTATAAGTTAAATAATGTAGAACTTAGCCATACAGATTGCGAAAAGGACTTGGGGGTTATGGTAAGCAGCAACCTTAAACCAAGACAGCAATGCCTAAGCGTACGTAATAAGGCAAATAGATTACTGGGATTTATATCAAGAAGTGTAAGCAACAGAAGTTCAGAGGTCATACTGCAGCTTTATACATCATTAGTAAGGCCTCACCTAGATTATGCAGCTCAATTCTGGTCTCCATATTACAGAATGGACATAAATTCGTTAGAAAACATTCAGCGTAGGATGACTAAATTAATACATAGCATTAGAAATCTTCCTTATGAAGAAAGATTGAAGACTCTTAAGTTACATTCACTTGTTAGACGAAGAATGAGGGGAGACCTGATCGAAGTGTATAAGTGGAAGATAGGTATTAATAAAGGGGATATTAACAAGGTCTTGAGGATATATCTCCAAGAGAGAACCCGCAGTAATGGATTTAAATTGGATAAGTTTAGATTTAGAAAGGACATAGGAAAGTATTGGTTTGGAAATAGGGTAGTTGATGAGTGGAACAGTCTACCTAGTTGGGTTATTGAGGCTAGGACTTTGGGTAGTTTCAAATTTAGGTTGGATAAGTACATGAGTGGGAGGGGTTGGATTTGAGTGGGACTTGCATATCAGAGCTTATTTCTTGGATAGCATTGAAAATTGGGTTGGTCAAATGTTTGTTAGTGGGATGAATTGTAAAGGACCTGCCTAGTATGGGCCAACAGGCCTGCTGCAGTGTTCCTCCTTTCTTATGTTCTTATATCACTAGTAATTCCCTCATCAAGGTCATTGATATATATTATAAACAACAACGGGCCCAAGACTGATCCCTGTGGAACGCCACTTGGTACAGATCCCCACTCAGATTTAACCCCATTTATGGACACACACTGCTTCCTGTCTGAGTCATGACTCGATCCATGAGAGCACTTTTCCCCCAATGCCATGAGCTACCACTTTCTTTAACAGTCTTTGGTGCGGAACTCTATCAGAAGCCTTACTAAAATCTAAGTAAATAATATCGTGGGAGACGCTCACCAAAGACTTTCTATACAAAACCAGACAAATACTCAAACGCACTAGAGAAGGGAAGAAACTTCTGTACTTGTTACCAAGCAACCCTAAACCAGCACACATGTATGGTTTACCCAAGACCCATAAACACAATATTCCTCTCAGACCAATCACGTCAGGAATAGGCAGTGCTCCACACAAACTAGCCGGAGTTCTTGCCAAACATCTTTCCTGCCTTCTGGGGACCATCAGCCCCGCTCATCTTAAACACTCAGGCGACCTTCTCAACCGCATCCGTAACCTCTCCATCCGCAACAAGAAACTAAGCAGTTTGGATGTGACTTCCCTCTTCACAAAAGTACCTACCAAAAAAGCCATCGAGGTTCTACGACGTAAAGTCAACCAGGACCTTAATCTTCCTTTACCTCCCGGAGATTTTGTTGACTTGATTGAACTCTGTGTTAACTTCAACTGTTTTTCCTTCAATAACAAGCTCTACAAACAAACCTACGGCATGGGAATGGGGTCCCCAATAAGTGCCGTCCTAGCCAACTTATACATGGAACACCTAGAGTCCGAACACTTCGCCAACATCATCCCTTCAAGCGTCACTTGGTTACGTTACGTGGACGATGTCCTCGTAATAACTCCAAAACGTTTTGATGTACCGGATCTTCAGGGAAGGCTCAACGCAGTTGAACCAGCGATTCAGTTTACACTAGAAGAAGAGTCCAATGACAAGCTACCTTTCCTCGACGTCCTCATTCACAAAGTAGACAACAACCTAAGATTTCAAGTTTATCGGAAACCCACCAATAAAAATGATCTCACACACTTCTATTCCAGTCAAGATACCAAGACCAAAAGAGGCATCATCATCGGGTTTTTCCTAAGAGCATACCGAATTTGTAGTCCTGAGTTTCTTGACGAGGAATGTACTTACATTCACCAAACATTCACTAAGTTACAATTTCCTTCTTTTTTCATCAAAGACTGCAAGAAAAGAGCTCTTCAGATCATCAATTCTCCATGCATCAACACCGCTCCCAACAAAGTTATAATTCTTCCCAACAGCCAGGTTGCACTAAACGTCTCAAAAGTACTTTCACAAGCTAACACCAGAGTCGCCATCGCTTCTACCACTTCAATAAAGGATCTAACCAGGACAAAACCCAAGCACCACGAACCAGTCAATGCAGGAGTTTACACTATACCCTGTGGAGGCTGTGACAAGATCTACGTAGGTGAAACAGCAAGAAACCTCGACACCCGCCTCAATGAACACATATACGCATGTAGGAACGACAACTTAAACAACGCCTGTGTACAACACCGAAATTCCACCAATCACCTTATGAAATTCAGAGACGCCCAATTAGTGATAAAAGAAACTAATTTCCGCACACGCAAGTGCCTTGAATCAGCACTGATCGCTGTTTCAAATACAATTAAACAAAACAACGGCAGCTTCACCATCTCCGAAGTCTTAGCAAGAATCCTCCTGAAAACAGTAAACCCTGCCATCACAGTCTCTCCTGTTATACTACACAAAGCACAGAAAGTGAACACTGAAACAACCTGCCTCATTCCAGTTTATATTTGTCCAACCTATTTTTATGTTACCCAAGTAATAGCTTTTATATCCTTTTACTCATGTACGAATTAATTGCTCTACCATATTGTATTACTTTTGTCACTACCACTACTACTACTACTACTACCACCACTAGTGAACATCGAAATGGTACCTTACTAGTATTCACCTCACTCTGAGCCTTTATATACCCTCTGTGTCCATGTATTGTTTGTAATGGCTTGATAAAGCTCCTGGAGAGCGAAACGTTGCCACAATAAATGTCACATTAGTTGCACTTGTGTCCTTTTACTTTACATATTGTCGGTAATTCTACCAACTTTATTACATTTACTGAAGAAAGTTAATAAATTAGTTAGACAAGACCGGCCTCTTGTGAATCCATGCCGAGTATCATTAATCAAGCTATGCTTATCGAGATGGCTTCTTATAATCTGAGCTATAATTGACTCTAGTAATTTGCCTACATTTGAGGTCAGGCTTACTGGGCGGTAATTTGACGGTAACGATTTGTCCCCTGTTTTAAAAATAGGAATTACATTAGCCATCTTCCACATATCAGACACTACACCTGTTTGAAGAGATAAATTAAAAATATTAGTTAATGGTTCACAGATTTCCATTTTGCATTCCTTAAGAACCCTTGAAAGAAACTCATCAGGACCCGGCGATTTATTTTGCTTCAGTCTATCTGCATCACAACCATTTCACTAGTGACTGTGATGTTACATAATTTATCTTCTTCTAACCCACTATAAATATTAATTACTGGAATATTGTTCGTGTCTTCCTGTGTAAAAACCGAGAGAAAATAATTATTTAAAATCGAGCACATTTCATTCTCTTTGTCAGTAAGATGCCCATAGTTATTTTTAAGGGGACCTATCTTATCTCTAACTTTTGTTCTATAGACCTGGAAAAAACTTTGGGTTAGTTTTCGAATCCCTAGCAACTTTAATTTCATAGTCCCTTTTAGCTTTTCTTACCCCCTTTTTAATGTCCCTCTTAATGTCAATATACTGATTCATAAGATGACCCTCACCTCTTTTGATACGCCTATAAATTCCTTTCTTATGCCCTAGTAGATATTTGAGCCTATTATTCATCCATTTTGGGTCATTTCTATTGATCTAATTTCTTTATACGGGATGAACGTTCTTTGAGCAGCATATATAGTGTTCAGAAAACTGTCATATTGATAGCTCTCTTCGTTACCCCAGTCAACAGATGATAAATGTTCTCTAACCCCATCGTAATCTGCTAAGCGAAAATCTGGGACTGTTACTGAGTTATCGCTACTATCGTACTTCCATTCAATGCTAAATGTAATTGATTTGTGGTCACTAGCACCCAGTTTCTCTTGAAATTTCTAAATTATTAACAGGAGATTCATTGTTTGCCAGAACAAAGTCAAGCAGGTTATTTCCCCTCACAGGTTCTGTCACAAACTGCTTCAAAAAACAATCCTGAACTACTTCTAAGAAGTCGTATGATTTTAAATTCCCAGTCAAGAAATTCCAATCAATATGACTAAAGTTAAAGTCTCCTAGAATTACTACATTATCGTGCCTTGTGGCCTTAACAATTTCCTCCCATAGTAGTCTCCCTTGGTCCCTATCTAAGTTTGGGGAACGGTATATCACTCCTAAAATCAGTTTTTCATGCCCCTCTGAAAATTCTGTCCAATCAGACTCTGTATGTGTTACTTCAGACTTAATACCCGTTTTTATGCAACAGTTCAAGCGATCTCGGACATGCAATGCCACCCCACCCCTCTTCCCGATACTTCTATCTACTTGGAACAATTTAAAACCCTGAATGTGACATTCCGCAGGCATGTCCCGACTTTTTGAATTAAACCACGTCTCAGTTAAGGCAAATACATCAATGTTACCTGCACTAGCAACTAATCTCAACTCGTCCATCTTATTCCTAGCACTACGGCTATTAGCATAATAAACATTGAAAGACTCCTTTCTCTTTACCCTTCCTGCTCATTTCTGTTTTTCTACTAAACCTATTACTGTCCTTATCACCCAGTGTCACTGGCTTTTCAATATCTACCTCGTTCTGCTTATTACTAGTTCTCCTAGAACTCATATTACTACACAGGGACTTCACTGTTTTCCTGTCAAAACCCATACCATTAACTATTCCTAGTTTAAAGTCCTAACAGCTCCCTCCACTTCAGTTGCCAGTGCTCTCACCCCAGTCCTAGATAAGTGAACCCCATCCCTGGCATACATGTCATTGCTGCCATAGAAGAGGTCCCAGTTGTCAATGAATGTTACCGCATTTTCCTTACAGTATTTGTCCAGCCAGCAATTGACACCAATTGCCCTGGACAACCATTCATTTGCAACTCCTCTCCTTGGCAAAATACCACATATGACAGGGTTCCCACCCTTTCTCCTAATTATTTCTATTGCTGACCTATACCTGCTAATCAGGTCTTCACTCCTACGTCTGCCAACATCGTTGCCTCCAGCACTGAGACAGATAATAGGATTGCTCCCATTACCTCTCATGATGTCACCCAGATGGCTAACAATATCTTCCATCCCAGCCCCAGGAAAGCAAATCCTCTGTCTCCTACTCCTGTCCTTCAAGCAGAACGCCCTATCCATATACCTAACTTGGCTATCCCCAACAACAATATTCTTACCTTCCTTGGTGTCGTTCGTCGTGACGTTCCCAGTAGTCGACTCACATTCGTCGGGTAGCACTGAGAATGTATTAGACGTTTCCACAACAGTTTCCACGGCAGTCTCTTTCTTCATCGTTTCTACCTTTCCATTCGTCTTCTTGATCGTCAACTTCGTTCCCTGCTGTCCAGCCACTGACCAGTTTCCTTTCTTGACCTGAGGACTCAAAACAAGAGGACTACTACGAATCTTCTTGTTTTCCTCGGTCAGTCGCCGAATCTCCATCTTCGCCATCCTCAATTCTTCCTTAAGCTGTTGGTAAAGTTGCTCGATGGAGGCCATCTTGCTTCAATTCGTAGAGCGCGCGCAAACCGGTCTTCACAGAGCTAAGTACACGTCACTACTACTATAAATGCCCATGAATTGTTCTGTGACTTAATTAAGTCCCAGGTGAATACAAAATCTTCACTACAAAATGCCATAACCAGCACTGTCATATTTACATTATCTCCGTAAACTATCAATTTATTACAATAGACGGAAGGATCTTCCTGGACGGGAGCAACACTCTTTAACAAAGTACCAGTACCACTCAAAGGTAGTACCAGTACCGCCCTAAAAGGTTGTACCAGTACCATCCTAGTAGATAATACCACCCCGTAGTACGCTCCTTTGTACACTACCAACTAAGGAGATCCTTAGTTGGTAGTGTACTACGTGAATTTGTCTTAAATATTGTAATATTTATAGAACAAATTTGTACCCATTAATTATTTTAAGTTTTATACTGAAAAATCATAAGCTGAAAAACTTGACGATATATACAATATTTAATCTTATTTTATTGTATTTGGCAGTGAAATTAACATTATTAATATTGTAATAAAAGAAGAAATGCAAACAAATTAATTTTTTTTATTTTGACCTCAGCTGAGGCCCTTTAGACCCGAGGTTCTCTTCAGCCAAAGATCTCTGCCGAACAACACCTCACCTGAGGTCCTCAGCAGAGAACCTCAGCTGGAGGTCGAAATATGGACAGTTATACATGGCATGTGCCTTCACGTGGGATATTTCTTAAGCGACAAGTGGTCAACAAATTCTGTTACACCATCATCACTGAACACTATAACTTCAATATTTCCTTTAAAATTACATCACAACACATTACACAACATTCACATTACACAATATACATCACATCACTACACAATATCCACAACAGCAATGAACAAATATATACGGTTATTGTAATGGAGAAACTCGCCTGAAATTACTAAAAAAGGGAAATGCTATTGTACGATCATGGGGAGAAATAAATTTATAAGGTGGTACAAAAAAAAAATGAACTAGGGGGAGGGGGTACATTTTGACTTCTAAGAGAGGTCCTCATCTTCGGAAGAGAAACTCCTCAAGTCGAAATAACCAGCCTCCTCATTTCACGTTTCAGTCCTGTCTCAAATCATACCAGTCCGTTTCCACTAATTAATGTTCATCCCACTGTCAGCACTGCATATTCAGTTAAATTTCTGAGGACCTTAAAGCCGAAAGATGATCATATTTTGTCACGTTTCTGGATAAAGTAAATCAAAATGTTACTTAAACAACTTAAACAACTTACCTTGAGTCTTCTAAAGCCAGGGAAAACCTTGTCTTCTCACGTCGATGTGTTTTTCAGCATGCCTTTGCATACTTTCTTTCCTTTTTCAAATTCCACAAGATAAATGCTTATGTCAGTACTATACATATCCGTGAAAAGAAGCGTACTCGTACACGTGGGCAAGCATAGTAGTGACAAGTGAAGAGGCAGAGCCAGGAGCTATGACTCGGCCCATGCAACCACAACTAGGCGAGTACAGTGTGTTCACAGGCACTGTTTATCCACGTGGGTACAACACTGTGCATGGGGGTGGCAATGTGTTGGCTTACACGAGGGGGGGGGAGCGGCACTGTTCGGTTACACGAGAGGGGAGCGGCACTGTTCGCTTACACGAGAGGGGAGCGGCACTGTTAGCTTACACGAGGGAGAGCGGCACTGTTCGCTTACACGAGGGGGGAGCGGCACTGGTAGCTTACACGAGGGAGAGCGGCACTGTTCGCTTACACGAGAGGGGAGCGGCACTGTTAGCTTACACGAGGGGGGAGCGGCACTTAGCTTACACGAGGGGGGGAGCGGCACTGTTAGCTTACACGAGGGAGAGCGGCACTGTTCGCTTACACGAGAGGGGGAGCGGCACTGTTAGCTTACACGAGGGGGGAGCGGCACTGCTAGCTTACACGAGGGGGGAGCGGCACTGTTCACTTACACGAGGGGGGAGCGGCACTGCTCGCTTACACGAGGGGGAGCGGCACTGTTCACTTACACGAGGGGGGAGCGGCACTGTTAGCTTACACCTGAGTAGCAGTGTTCGCTTACATGTATTGCTAAATAAAACCTTCATTTCTTCCGGCTTGTTACGTACTTTGTAAAGTACTAGGTAAAGCCTCCTTGTAGCTGTATGCTGTGAAGTGTAGCTGTGCTGTACGTGCCTTTTTGCTGTCTTTCTCAACTACTAAGCCGTTTAACTTTAAAACACTCTGAGAGCACCGTACTCACACACCGCCTTAATGGTACTGACTACCACTTCTCCAGCTGGTCCTCATGATCCGGGAATCACTGATCATCGTAACCATCGAATCACTGGTTAACTACACTACTGCTTACTCTTCATTCCGGCTGCCAGTGTGTGTTTTAATGCAATTTGTTTAAAATGGTAAATATTCGTGTACGTTTACAGATTATTTTTATACTTTTAAACAATATTGTTAAGCTGTAATGATTGAGTAGTTTTGCATATGGACAATTAGAGTAATTCATCTATTTTTTTTCTCAAGGTAATCTGCTGAACCTGCCATTTATTCTGTCATTTGATTTTCTTTGGCTATGTTTTACAATTCTTTTAACCTCTCGACTTTTCCATGGTTTATTTTTTGCACTGGAGAAGTCAGTTCAGGTATCTTCAACGTATTTTGTGATGAAGCAATTAATAATACACGACAGATGCACTAGAGATTTAAAAACAGAGACTGAGGAACGTAGATATCTTTGGTGCACACGTAATACTAACCTTATGGGATATAAACAAAAAGACTGAAGAACGTACATGTGCTCGGAGCCTACATAACACTAACGTTTCAGAATATAAACACAAGGTCTGAGGAACATAGGTATGTTTGGTGCACGCAAGATGGAATGTTGATCACACAAAGAACCACACTCATTGCATTGAGTTTGATCATCTGTGTATAAGACAAACTGCCCAAAGTACTGAGCCTCTGGTTGCTACGACATCTAATAGTCTATGTTCATGTTCTTTTGAGTAATAATAATTTTAGTAATACATGCTAAGCACTAAACCCATGTGGGTTATTCAGCGCAAGAGGTGGTGGAGGCTTGATCCTCCTATTCGCGTTTCCTATCCGCATTCTCCTAGATGTCTTTTGGGATACAGATCTCAAGATTTCTAACTGAGTTCTTCCCCTCAAGGAAGGTTCCTTGATGTTGGTGAGGGGCTCTTGATTTAGGGAATTGGATCTGTGCTCCAGTTCCCCGAATTAAGCCTGAATGCCTTCCACATCCCCCCTCCCCAGGCGCTGTATAATCCTCCGGGTTTAGCGCTTCCCCCTTGATTATAATAATAATAATAATCTAACTGAGTTCTTGTGTTATTCAAAATAATTATTACTAGATGGCATTTAAACTGATTGTTGGTTGTGGAGTGTTGGAGGCTAGTGATGGAGGGTTGGAATTTGGTGTTGGAGGTGGGGGGATGTTAGTGGTGCAGGGTTGGCGTGCAGTGTTAGAGGGTTGGAGTTTGATGGGGAAGAGGTGTTGGGTGATGGTTTAAAATTGCATTTTTTTTTTTTTTTTTTATCGATTCGCGACCTAGCTGCCAGGGAGTGTGGACGTGCCTCGTACCTCTCTGATGACAGTCTAGCAAGCTATCCAGTGACGTCATGGTATTCAGCGTGAGGAGGCGGGTGAATACCGTTGGTATACAGCTTGTTCGGGGGGCGATTACGCCTGAGAATGAACAAGTTTTGCTACCCAAGATAATCCGTGACACTTATGGTATTGCGGACAAGGATTTGTACGGTGTGGCATTAAATGGCGCATACCGGATATTTGTAAAACTACTCTACGAGCCAGTGTACGAGCAGCTGGTTGAGCAATTCCAAGATCTCTGCGTAGATGTGTCCCCTGAAGTGTATGTGCGTATGGTGGAAGTTTCTCGACAATATACGTGGGTGAAACTGCGCAATGTGCCCTTCGAGGCCGATGCAACGGATCTCCGCAGTGTTTTCAGAAGATACGGAGTGATACACATGGCTAAACAAGGCATGCGGGTAGCTGGGGCGTATGTTGGTCTCCCAGACGGTTCGTTCACCCTTAAGATGTCTCTACGCCAGGCCATACCATCGTATGTGTACCTTGATGACTTCCGCACACAGGTCATGGTGTCTTATGCTGGTCAACGACGGACGTGTCGCCTCTGCGGTGACTATGATCATATGGCAGCAGAGTGTGGGCAGCGCGGGCAGGCCAGAAGGCCAGCCGGTGAATCAACGAATGACGATGGGCAGGAGGCTCCCATACGTGGACGAAAAGGAGATGGTGGCCACGGTCGGCTTTGGAGTGAGGAGATTGAGGAGCCAGTGGTGGTGTCGAATCTGGAGCTGTCGTCTCTCGAGTCGCCTGCATCGCCGGTGGTACAGCAGGCTTCCGGGGAGGACCAGGTGACGGTGGAAGTGGAGGACTTGGATGCGACAATAGCGTCTGTTTTGCATACCATGTTCTCATCTACGGATGTGGTCTCCCCGGCTGTGACGACGGCCAGTCCGGAGATCGTATCTGTGGCGGTCGAGCAGCAGCAGGAGGAGGTTGTTGGTGCTGGTGGGGCTGGCGGGGACGTGGTGACCCCTCGTCAGAAGGCAGAGACGAAGGTGGTGGTGGAGGTACATCGTGTGGACGATCCGGTCACAAACATGGAGGAGGATGCTGGGACGAGGAAGAGGGCTGCAGCAATGTCGGACTCTGACGACGTCCTGACGCCGGCTCAACGAACAGGGAAGAAAGCATCGGTAGATTGGGGGGGGGCGGTGTGCTAGTGGAGGTGAGCAGCGACAGCAGGTGGTGCCAGGTGGCACGGGTGTCGTGCGTGGAGAGCATGGCAAACGTGGCCCCAAGGGCCCAAGTGGGCATGCAAAAGTACAAGTGGGGCAGCGAGGGAGGAAACCTTAGCCAGGTGTGAGGGGGGGTTTAGACAGGGGCGGGAATCGTCGTGGAAGGTGTGATGAGGTCTGCTGCTTGATGGCAGCGACGGTTAATGGCGTGTGTGTCTGGGGGCACCAGATAGCGTGCTCCTTGAGAGAGGGGCATGTGCCCAGTGTTAGGATGAAAGTGGCTTGATATGTGCTGTTCAGATGTGTCTGCAAATTGTGGAGTATGAGTAGTGTTAGGTTCTGGTTAGAGGTGTTGCTGCCTGCGCCTGTGTGCGCCTAAGGTACGCTGGTGCGGCTGAGGTGGCGTATGCTGCTGCTGTGTGTATGAATCTTGGACTGTATGTTGTATGATAGTGGGTGGGGTCTGTATGGTGGAGGTTTGAGGAGCATTCTTATGTTCTATGTCAAGTATTGGGTATGTATTTTATACCTATGCATACACAATGTATAAAAACACTGGTAGTGTTACTTGTGCAGGACCTGCTGTTATGAGGCCTCTTGTTTGCACAAGGACAGACCCTTTGTAATTACTTGAGGATATTTGTGAAATGGGTTGTGTATATACATGTACTGTATCAATGTGTTACGATGTTGTATTCTTTTTCTTTACTGTATAATTTGTATGTTTGGTTGTGAATAAGTTTGGGTGGGACATGCAAGGGGGGGGGGGGTTTGAGGCTTCAAACACGTTTGTGTTGGTGATAATTTTTAGGATAGGTGTCTTTCCTGTAGTGAAATACTTATGTGTGCTACATGCCTTTTATGTTGTAGCAATGTAATGTTTGTTGTGATATATATCTTGTTAGTACACTGTTCAGGCAGTCTTGTGGTCGTTTAATACACTTTGTGGACAAGCATGACAACTGTTATATTAATGTATATATGTCAATATGTCCGTGAGCTGTGGTCAACCTGTTTGATTTAGAATAGGGGGGTAAAAGGGGGGGGGGGTGTTGGAAGCCACACGGAGTTGTGTGGTTCATTAGGCGATGGAAGGTTATCACATCTGTTGCCGGATAGGTCTTGTATTATTTTATTTATTAGCTGTTCTGTACTGTTTTAAATATAAAAAAAAAAAATTGCAATTTAGGGGTAGAGGGTTGGCGTTTGGTGGTGGAAGATGGTGGTGAAGGGTTGGTGGTTGGTTGATGAGAGGTGGAGGTTGATGGTGGAAGGCTAGACGTTGATAGCAGAGGGTGGATGATTGGTGATGGAGGCTGATATTGGAGGGACGGAGGGAGTTCGAAAAATCCCCTCACCATCAGTCATTCTCAGCTGCTTCGGCAAGTTAAAATCCTGCCCCACGAATAGATATTAACTAAATAATTGTTCCTATATCACAGAGGATGGATGCCTGACCATTGCTGGCTTCGGTTATCTCACCTGTTCCCTCAGCAATAGTAATAACAAGCTCATTAATATACTAACTGATTTTTAACGACCAATTAACAAGGAAAGACAATTAGAGCACAAATTGATGTCTTAAATGACTCGCCTTAATGAAAGTGAAGAAGGTGGTACAGCCTTCGCCTCTGGGGATAAACAGTAGTGATGCTGCCCTATCTACGGAGGACTTTAGTTACATCTGTGAAGAAAAAGAAGACGAAGAAGACGAAGATGATCAAGAAAAAGAGGCAATCCTCGGGTTATTAACCCAGAAAAACTAAGGAAAGTCAAGTAGTATGGTTTATTTTCCATCGGGATTGTTCCGGTTCTTTCTCAGACGAGTAGCCGACTGATTCCTAGGTCCTGTTTATTGCTAGGTGAACCGAGACAGCAGGTATAAGCAGACTTAACTATTCCGGGATTGTGAACTGAACTCTGACACTGAAGTATGAGTCACCTGTTGTCTTGTGGACTATGTTCCGTCCAAGACACTGGGTATCCGTTACACCTCTCGTGTGTGACAGCATCAAGTAAACGCAAGCCAGTTTTGAAGAGGCGGGACCAGGAGCTAAGTCTTGACTCCTGCAAGAAATATCTCGTTGAGTATACCTATTATACAAGCATGGAACAAAGACAACAGGAGCGGTAGATTTAGCAGTGGCACTTTAAGATTAGGTTCGCTAAAATTATTCATAATTTAGTCAACAGAGTGAAGAAAAGTCAATGTAACATAACTGCATATATATATATATATATATATATATATATATATATATATATATATATATATATATATATATATATAACAAGTCGGCCGTCTCCCACCGAGGCAGGGTGACCCAAAAAGAAAGAAAATCCCCCAAAAGAAAATACTTTCATCGTCATTCAACACTTTCACCTCACTCACACATAATCACTGTTTTTGCAGAGGTGCTCAGAACACAACAGCTTAGAAGCATATACGTATAAAGATACACAACATATCCCTCCAAACTGCTAATATCTCGAGCCCCTCCTTTAGAGTGCAGGCATTGTACTTCCCATTTCCAGGACTCAAGTGCAGCGATATAAAAATAACCGGTTTCCCTGAATCCCTTCACTAAATATTACCCTGCTCACACTCCAACAGATCGTCAGGTCCCAAATACCATTCGTCTCCATGCACTCCTATCGAACACGCTCATGCACGCCTGCTGGAAGTCCGAGCCCCTCGCCCACATAACCTCCCTTACCCCTTCCTTCCAACCTTTTCGAGGACGACCCCTACCCCGCCTTCCTTTCCCTACAGATTTAAATGCTCTCCATGTCATTCTACTTTGATCCATTCTCTCTAAATGACCAAACCGCCTCAACCCCTCTTCAGCCCTCTGACTAATACTTTAATTAACTCCACACCTTCTGCTAATTTCCACACTCCGAATTTTCTGCATAATATTTACACCACACATTGCTCTTAGACCGGACATCTCCACTGCCTCCAACCGCCTCCTCGCTGCAGCATTTACAACCCAAGCTTCACACCCATAAAAGAGTGTTGGTACTACTATACTTTCATACATTCCCTTCTTTGCCTCAATAGATAATGTTTTTTGTCTCCACATATACCTCAACGCACCACTCACCCTTTTTCCCTCATCAATTCTATGATTAACCTCATCCTTCATAAATCCATCCGCCGACACGTCAACTCCCAAGTATCTGAAAACATTCACTTCTTCCATACTCCTCCTCCCCAATTTGATATCCAATTTTTCTTTATCTAAATCATTTGATACCCTCATCACCTTACTCTCTTCTATGTCCACTTTCAACTTTCTACCTTTACACACGCTCCCAAACTCATCCACTAACCTTTGCAATTTTTCTTCAGAATCTCCCATAAGCACAGTATCATCAGCAAAAAGCAACTGTGTCAATTCCCATTTTGTATTTAATTCCCCATAATTTAATCCCACCCCTCTCCCGAACACCCTAGCATTTACTTCTTTTACAACCCCATCTATAAATATATTAAACAACCATGGTGACATTACACATCCCTGTCTAAGACCTACTTTTACCGGGAAGTATTCTCCCTCTCTTCTACACACCCTAACATGAGCCTCACTATCCTCATAAAAACTCTTTTCAGCATTTAGTATTATTAAAATCAAGGGGGAAGCGCTAAACCCGTAGGATTATAAAACGCCTGTGGGGGATGTGGAAGGCATTCAGGCTTAATTCGGGGAATTGGAGAACAGATCCAGTTCCCTAAATCAAGAGCCCCTCACCAACATCAACGAACCTTCCCTGAGGGGACAGCATTTAGTAACTTACCACCTATTCCATATACTTGCAACATCTGCCACATTGCTCCCCTATCCACTCTATCATAAGCCTTTTCTAAATCCATAAATGCAATAAGAAGTTCCCTACCTTTATTTATATATATATATATATTTATATATATATATATATATATATATATATATATATATATATATATATATATATATATGATAATAATAACAACACTGCGACTATCCAAGGACTCGAACCTATGTAGTTTTGACCCGTCTCACGGTGAGCGAAAATCACATGACGCTCTAATCCACAGGACCACCAAATATCGAAATTCCAAATGCTTTCGTATTTTCTCACATTATCAAGGAGCTATAAAAATTAAAGGTTAACAGGAAGGCATATAAGGACGAGACTACACCTCGCTGCCACCCCACAAACAACACCTGACTTTTTATGATGATGTAGGTAGGTAGTCAGTGATCCGTGAAACACAGCTTATATTCTACCCCAAAATTTGTCTAATGTTCTTTAAATTTTTCCCCAATTTTATTAATTATAAATGAATCCAATTTATATAAATCAAAAGAAATATATTATTTTCAAAACTACTTTTTGTGTACCATGATTCTATTATATTCCTGTCGACCATGGTAAGGGAGAACCAACATATTTTTAGTTGAATAAGGCTGGTTGTCCCTTTTTGAATTATAAAAGTATTTCTAGCTATTTTAAAAGATTTATCAGTTAAGATTCTTAGATATTTTGGATCATTAGCTATTTTATAAATTTTGGAGATTTCTATATCTATGAACTCTGGACTACAAATACGTAAAGTTCTCAAAAACATTGATGAGAAAACCGACAGTGACTCTATCTTGATGTGAAGAATAATAGTGTACATAGGAACAGTTATTTGTAGGTTTTCTATAAATTTTAAATTTAAAATCATTGTTACCCTTAACAATTAAAACATCTAGGAAAGGCAATGAGTTATTTTCTTCGAACTCAACAGTAAAATTTATAGAATAAGCTTTGCTATTTAATTTAACAAGGAAATGGCTAATGATCTACAATACCCAAGAAATTTAATTCATAAATCTTTTAAAAGAGCTAGAAATACTTTTATAATTCAAAAAAGGGACAAGATTCATGGGACTATTTGCATATATGGGTGCTCTTTGCACAATGTTATATATTATTATTCTAATTCTGGGGAAGCGCCAAACCCGTATAATTTATACAGCGCCTGTAGGGGAAGGGGATGGAAGGTATTCATGCTCAGTTCAGGGAACTGGAGCACAGATCCAGTTCCCCAGATCTAGAGCCCCTCACCAGCGTCAAGGAACCTCCCTTGAGAGGACAGTGTTATGTAGATCACTCCCAAATTTTGTTTCTGTGATAACTCTTCCGATCTCTTAAATTTTCAACGCTTATGTACACTACTGAAGAAGATTGAAATATTTCATGAAATTTGTTGGTACCATTTTGGTACTTTTAGTCGTGAAATGGCATAGTTTAATTTTACAATAGTGAATTATTTTTACCTTGATGTAAGTGAAGGGCTCTAGATCCCCCTTTGTCTGGATCGAATTTGAATGCTCCCCATTCTGCAGGTGCTATATGATCCTATGAGTTTAACGCATCGTATGAAATACACGAAACTTTTCATGGATCTTTCCTTAATTCATGGTGTCACTTAACAAGTCTTTGAGGACAATTGTGTTGCAGAGGTGTGAACAAAGCTCAGACCTCTGCAACACAAAAATAATTCACCTCTTTAGAATAAAAGCAACTTTATTTTCCAAATTTCTCTCTGATATTGCCCTTTATTAGGAGCAGTTTTAATCTCTCTAATTGCAATGTTGGTTACGTTACTTCCTAAGAGTTTAGCTGTGAAAATATTTTACTGCAGTGTTGCGTCTTGGATAGTTGGTAGGTTTAGTTGTAATCTTATAGTTTGAGGGCAGCTAAGAACTGTTCTGATATGCTTTACTAATACTGGGGAGTACCTGTGCAGGGTAATACTGGGGAGTACGCGTGCAGGGTAATACTGAGGAGTACGCGTGCAGGGTAATACTGGGGAGTACCTGTGCAGGGTAATACTGGGGAGTACCTGTGCAGGGTAATACTGGGGAGTACCTGTGCAGGGTAATACTGGGGAGTACCTGTGCAGGGTAATACTGGGGAGTACCTGTGCAGGGTAATACTTGGGAGTACGCGTGCAGGGTAATACTGGGGAGTACGCGTGCAGGGTAATACTGGGGAGTACGCGTGCAGGGTAATACTGGGGAGTACCTGTGCAGGGTAATACTTGAGAGCACCTGTGCAGGGTAATACTGGGGAGTACCTGTGCAGGGTAATACTTGAGAGCACCTGTGCAGGGTAATACTGGGGAGTACCTGTGCAGGGTAATCAATAATTCTCTTAGTATAAGCAATGTACATCATATGAAATATTGATACTGATGGTCCACTTCGTGCCATGAAACTGCTTTAGATAGTCTTAATTCATTATTACAGTTTTGTACCATTTCAACTAACATCTTCTCTTTATTAATCTTGCGTTATACATGCACACATGCTAATTGAAAGTTCCTTCTGTTCCTTATCAGATGCAAGAATTTCTTTGTTTTCTCTAAGTATATTACAAATTCAACTTCTTTGTGCATTGCATCAAGTCCTTTCTGTGCTGTATTCATGGTGACTGAATCAGTCCATCAACTGCATAACCTAGATGAACCATCAGGATAGTTGGTTATGGCTATTGTTCATGAAAAGATTAAATTGTAATGGACATGGAACATCTCGTGGTGTATCCATCTTCATTCTATAAACATCGGAGTATCTTCCCAGAAACAATACTCCAGTTTTCCTGGTTTTAGGTATTCTTTAATCCCCATTCATGGTTCGCCTCAACTCCCATCTTTACCACTTTTTTTCGAGAATGATTATCCTTTGCTATTTGCAAAAAAAAAAAAAAAAAAAGAAAAAAAAAGTTCCTACAGGTCAGAAATCACTTTCACCAAGAGGTGTATATCTGGACGCTGCAACGTACAGCCCAAAGTCATGGAGAAAAGATGCAAGTGCAGAGCAACTTTTCATTCTGATTGAAGGATTTGGTAAAACTCTACGAAGAGCGGAACGTCACAATAAACGCTTGCTCTGCATGTGTGTCTGGTTTATATCTCTCGGTTTATATGAGTTTCATATCAGGTCTTCGTATAAAGCAGCTATAGTTTTGACGAAGACGCACATTGTAAATTCGTCGTTTCATTTACGTCGTTAGAATATTTTCAGTGTTAAAGGCGAGACATATTTGAAATTTTGTGATTGTATCTACTTTGTATATCATGTAAATAAGCAACTGTATTACGAGACTGTAATTCATAAAATGACTGTAATATCTAAACGCTATCACTTTACCCAATGATATATGATAAAGACCTATTATGACTTCTGTAATAGGTAAGGGTGGAATGAAAAAAAAATTAATCAGCATTCTCTATCAAACGAACGAAGCTAATTACAATCCTACACATTTCTTTACTCGCTAATTCCCTGTGCCATTTCGCAGACATAAACGAGTCGTGGCAGGAATACATCCATCTTGGGGGAGGACATGCGTGGTCTCAGCACCTCCAGTCCGCCAGGGTGCCCGTGTTTGACGCCGGTAAACACAACACTATCTGATCCCTCCTGCTGTTGCCTCAGGTGTCTCTCGTGGCAAAATATTCCGCCTCTTTGAGACGCGTTCTGTTACTTTTACTCTGTGTTCGGTATTTAGCTTATTGTCGTGGGTGGTGACCTAGAACGGTGGTATATTGTCTGAATTCTAGCTTATTGTCGTGTATTTTATTTCCGTAAGTGGGTGCGAATCCCCTACAGTAGGTGTATACCAGAAGTCAAAATAATGAACGTAGCGGTAGTGTAATATGCGAGATATAAAAAATTACTCTTTCCCCCCCCCCTCATCCTCCACCCACAACAACACATTATGACACTCGGCAATTAAGTGGGCTATCAGCACACAGATCTCTGGTCAGTATGTCCGCCTGTCACGCACATCTCTACTTGAACAATGGCTGGTTAGTGGGTCGCAGGGAGGGGGTGAGCGGATTGGAGGGGATGTGGAAGGGGCACCGTGGTGGAGAGAGAGAAGTAGGCAAGAGCAGGTTGTGGTTGGAGTAGAGGCAGGCAGGGTTGAAAGGGAGTAGGAGTGAATGGATATGGTTGGTGAAAATGTAGGCGACAGATGGGGAAAGGAAGGCTGTTTTTTTTTTTAACTAGGTACACTCGCAGCTTGCTGATTCTTTATTCTCAAAGAGTTACATGGTCGGAGCACACCGTAGTGTGACTGTCCTAGGGTATATGAAGGTTACACACTGACACTGTTGTGTCCAATGAACAGACTCGGTGTTCATGGTTTGAAAAATAATTGGTCGCTGCGCAGGCAAAGGGAAAACTTTATTGCAACAACTCCGCGGAAACCAGCCTGAACAAACGAATTATATATCATTGATATTAAATAATACTTAAATTTATACTGACCCAAAATAAGTTTAGCACGATTAAGCTAAATTAAATTACATTATTTTTTAACAAAGTTTGGTGAGGTTTCTAAGCTAGTATCGGTATACAATTATTTAATGCCATTTTATTAAAATTATAATTCAAAGACACATAGGAGAAAAATATTGTATATGTTTAGGGCAGTTCCGCCTAACTGCTTGATTCTTACCCGCTATGTAACGAGACCTACACAATGGGCATATCTGCAAATTTTGGCTACATTATTCTTTGAGTTACTTGGTGGACACACCCTAAGTTTTTAATTATCTTTTGGTATTTGAGTTACGTTGTGGGAACAAAGGCTTCCTGTGTTGACACGTCGTACTCCATCACACAAGATAAGAATCATACATAAAGAAATCAAATCTTTTACTCTGAGCTGCGAGTCTTCAGTTGTGTCTTTAAGAATTTACATGTTTCATTCACACTAGCGATACAGTAACCATTACGAGTTAGTTACTGTATCGCTATGTTAGTGAATTGCTGTTTCTCAGGATGACCTATAGCATTCACAATGTGATGAATGGTTTTGAAAACCGACAAGTTGAAGATTGAGACACTTATGTAACATATGGGAACCTTTATTTAGGAAACGTTTCGTCACACAGTGGCTTCATCAGTCCAATACAAAGCAGAAGGGTGTAAGGAGAGAAGAAGTTTGAGGTAATCAGTCCCTCAGCCTGAAGTCGATATGTTCAGTTCATCAAGTGTCTCAATCTTCAGCATTCACAATACCTTTACATAATCATCGGTATCGAGAGTTGTTCTACTACCTATCTATCGCTAGCGCACTCAGCTCACACACCGAGGTCAGGGGGTCGGTCCCCGGTAAGGGTGGAAACATCAGGACGTGTTTCCTTAAGACACCTGCTGCCTATGTTCACCTATCAGTAAAATAAGTACCTGGGTGTTGGTCGACTAGTGTGGGTCACATCCTGGGAACAAAATTTACCTAATTTGCCGGAAATGCTCTGCATAACAAGGGACTTTCTATCTAGTATTATGTTATTGAATTGATGTCAGCTAGAGGCCTGGTCTCAGACCGGGCCGCGGGGGCGTTGATCCCCGAAACCCCCTCCAGGTAAACTCCAGGTAGACCTGTATACTTGTACCTGTAGAAATAAAGATTATTATTATTATAATTATTATTATGTGCTGCCATTGTTATATTAAAACATTAGTGCTAAACCAAATAGTATTTGACATTTATTTTTTTGGTAATATTTTTGAAAGTGCATTACAAAGCTTAGAACGTTCAAAAAATACATTCTGCTCAAGACTGAACTTAATTAGCAGGTTTATAATTTGAGTGTTTAAGATTTTCTGTGTTGAGCTTCCAAACAAATAAACTGTTTAGGTTTGCCAGCAAAATCATATGATTGTTTAGGTGCTGTGTTAAGGGTCCATTTAATGAGGTTTTCACTGAGCTGTAGAAGATAATGTTTGCTTATTGCCTCAATTATCACTGACAAACAAGCCAAAGAAGCAGCGTTTTAAGCTGAATTTGCCTTTTTGGAAGCTTAGCAAAGATCACCTTGCCATGCATCCCAAATTATATCACATGCATACATGGGTGAGTGAGCATGAGTGTGTGTGTGCGTATGAGAGCGTGTGTGTATACGTGCGTGTGTTGGAGAGCATGCATGTGCGCGTGTTTGGCCAATTTTCTTGCAACAGACCTCAAGCCATGCGAGTATATATCCATATCTACGTTGTTATCCTCAATATTCGACAGCAGTGTTTGTGTGTCTGTTATTACTCCTTATCTTCCACCCAGAATAACACGAACTTGTGTTCAGACGCGGCGCATGTCCTCCCATTATTATTTCATTGATTCCAGTACTCAGATATGGCGCATATCCTCCCTTTACCCCCCCTCTTCCCTCCTCACTGAGCCTCGTTACCATATTACTGTTTCCTGTCTGTGATTGTAAAATAAGTCCTCAGTGTATGAAGAAGTCACGTGTCTTGTGTTGTTGAGGCTTTATAAATCCTTTAAAGAGTGCATTCACTTTCCATTTTCCCCCAATTGACACGTGTGTCCCTTTACCGTCATGTCCCTATTCTCTTGTTCGTGTTTAACAAAGAATGGGAACCTGCAGTGTGCGGTGACTACATTCTATGGGGGTGTTATATTGTGGGAACATTCACAGTGTAAGGGTAACATTATATGTGAGTTATGCTATGAGAATACAAGCAATGTATGGCTGCCCTATACTTTTGGAGAATAACTTCACATAATATAAAAGTATACAATACCGAAACGTTTCGGAATAAATATACCTGTTACACATGTGTCTTAATTATCTACGTTATGACTGGTATATAATAACAGTTATTTCAACAAAGATCTTAAGGGCACACAGATGTTAAGAGCACAGAACCCAATACAGTAAAACAATACGAATTCTTTCCACTTGAGACCCTTCATGAGCGGCTAGTCAATTTCGCACGATAATTACATTGTGGGAAAAGAATCTAATTATGTTTCCCTCTCACATTCCATCACACAGGATGGGTTTTTATATACATGAGGAGGGCGGGTGACACGTATTTTTTACTGTATCGTATTATCACTTCCCACTTTGTCCGGATGTGGCCGCTTGTCCTCCCTTGATTCACCCAGCGGACATATGCGTGTCTCTATACCATTATAGTCCACGCACGTGCCACCATTACCATGTCAAAGCCTCGCATAACAATCTGCTCATCCATACATGCGTTCTGCACACTTCACCACTCTGTTCATAACACTGTAATATTGCTGGTTTATTCACCAGGGCAGTTCACTTGACACGGCTATGTTTGTCATACTATGACCCGTCCAGTAGCTCCGTTGACCCGATACTGGGGTCACAGCAAATAGCAATGGCTGGCGTACGGTGTTAGAGAATATAGACTCTTGTAGACTATGGTTCCTGTTGACACTGGCTTACTAACTCGACTCATCAGTCTGAGTGACAATCCTTTTATATTATTAAACCAACACATTTAGTCAATTTTTTAGGTATTTCACACAAAAAATAAACATAAAAGTTCTCGGTTTCAATTATTATTACTATTATAATCTCGGTTTCAAATAATTACCCTCACTTGGCAACCAACTAGCAGAGTAACTGGGCACTGCCAGGGGTACTTCCATGTTCATAAAATATGATACAGCCAATGAAGGGTGTTCTTACCTTAGTAGTTCTGACACTGACTGCATATAAGTGAGTACAAATAGGAAACGCGTCTGTCTGGCGATCAGCAGATGGGGGATCGAGCCTCCACCACGCCTTGAGCTGAATGACCCACATGGGCTTTTAAATTTGATATTTTTTTTCTTCTAGTCATCTTGATTTTTTGTTGGAAAACGTAATAGGTTTGATTTTAACTGTTGTGAATTTTTATATTTCAGCTAATCAAGCAATCAACAATGTTGTACGAAATGTCAAGTAAAATGATCAAGAAAGATATCTTCGAAATCTGCCTCACTAAATTTGCGTTAAGGCAAGAGGATGCACAATGTTTTTTGTCTGTCTATTGTAAGCGATGACACAGAGATCGTCTCTTGTCCCAACTCTTCAAAAATCATCATGAAGGTATCCACGTGAGAAAATGGTAAAGCAGTTACGAGTTTAAGTGGTGATGCTAGAGCAAAAATATTTTCCTAATAACTGTTTAGGTAAATTATAAGAAATTATCATTCGTGGGTTTTAAGGTGTTTTCCTTGCAAAATTAGAATAATTTTTTATGAAATTAGGAAAAAAAGTGCTTTTAAATGGTGTGTCTATATATAAAACCGCCTTCTTCTCCCTCCAGTGATTCGCCCCCCCCCCCGGTTACCTGAAGGATTATTATAATAAAAAAGAAGCGCTAAACCACAAGGGCTATTACCTGAAGGATGCTTCCGGGGGGGTCAGCGTCCCCGCGACCCGTTTCCAGACCAGACCTACGAAGCTTATGAAACAGCTTTCTTGCACTGGCTTCCATGAAGACTCAGTGACAGAGGACCAAACCAACAAACATTGAAAAATATTTATAAGATTTTAGGCTAACAATTCTTATTGTGGTGGTGTTTGTTGACGTTTCCATGGTAACTGGGTGAAGGAGGGGTGGAAGGGGGTGTGGCTAATGCGTGGGCAGGTTATAGAGGATGTGCTCCTGAGTTGTGATGGATGATACACAGGTGAGCCGGGGTAGCACGCACTAACCCACCTGCCTCTCTCAGATCTTCCTGATAGCAAACTTTATTGGGGTTGCTGCAGCAGGTAACAGCAATTCGAGCTGGGTGTCTAAATTATATTATTCCGCTGGAAGTGTGAGTGCTCCCCAGGGGCGTGCGATGGGGCAGTGGCACGAAGCACAGTGTAGAAGTGACCGGTAGCCCAATGGTAGAGCATTCCACTCACGGAATGTTGGCTGGCAGGTATTATCCACAATTCCGGTAGAAAGATGCCTTATGCTCAGCAAAAAGTTTATTATAACGGCGTTTCTCTTAAATCAGGGCGACACGTCGGCTATAACATTTACTCTGGTTCTGATACCTTTGCTGGGCGATAACTATGGAAAAATTTCCTACTTCTGTTGCTGTTGTTTATCTACCAGTAAATAGGTTCTCAGGTGTTAGTCGACCGTAGCATCGCTGAGACGTGGCATTATATTTTAGATCTTAGCCAGTTAAATAAACTGCATAAAAGAATTGCATAGGCTCCCTTGAGCGTCTCCAAGGAGCAGGAATTCGAGTCTAGTGCTGATTATGCAATTATTTTTCCCCTAATCTACGCACAGCAGATTTACTAGCAAATGCCTAGCAGATACCCTAGTATATGCTAGCATATACCTAACAGATGTAACAGCATATTCCTAGCAGATATTCTAGAATACACCTAAGATATAATAGCATACACCTAGTACATGTACTACAAATACCTAACATTTATATATATATATATATATATATATATATATATATATATATATATATATATATATATATATATATATATATATATATATATATATACATTATATATATATATATATATATATACATTATATATACATTATATATATATATTATATATATATACATTATATATATATATACATTATATATATATATATATATATATATATATATATATATATATATATATATATATATATATATATATATATATATATATATATATATATATA
>NW_027196806.1:75000-77700 GCF_038502225.1 Cherax quadricarinatus
AGGAAGGCTGTCTTCAAAATAAGTCATAGAATTTGTATAGATAAAGCCAATGGATGGCGAAACGTCTACAGTAAAGATACCCAACTGTTGCACATGTCTCTCGGCTAATAAATTATTATTTAGAAATTAAATCTTTGGGAGTAATGCAGCTCATTGGGAAAGAGTCTAATCAGGTTCCAGAACACTTTTCCAGCATGAAGAAAAATCTTTTTAAAGGATAATTTGCAATTCGTTGTTACCAGGCGACAAGAATAGTGCGATGAATGCGATGCTTTCTCGTCCCTGTGGGAGATTCTTGTTAAGGTGTTATGTGTTTTGTTGTCATTTTCTTAGATTAATGGTCACCATTTGACTCCATAGAATGTTTCATAACTAACACAAATCTTGGAAAAAAAATTCTAGAAGACGTTTCGGTTTATTCTGTATCATTAAGTCCTTGCTACACCTCATGAAGTATAAAGCCTTAGATATGTTCATATATGTAAGGTTTAATAAAAGGCATAATAAGAGTACATCTACAACGAATTGTGATACAATGAACGTAGATAAATAGGCTTATGGAACAACTTGTAATGTAAACAGACTGACGTTGTAGTGGCCAGGCTTAGGCTCGGTTACAAGTACTTCTGGTAGTTTGTGAGACAGATGATGGCCAAACCAAATGCAAAGTATGTGGCCAGCCCTATAGATACTATCTTGAACACTATATGCTTAATTGTCCACTTATTGAGGAATACTGAGAAAGTATAATAACCTATTTAACATGGCAAGATTTTTTATTGATGAAAATATTTTAAGTAAATGTGTGTACCGTATATGCGTTTTTTAGTCCTGCTTCTATTGTTCACTTAATATAAGATAATGTACACACGTTATCAGGTTTTTATATGTATTTGAAAGTAAAAAAAAAAATATGATTCACTTTACAGCGATGTTAGCTTTACTGCAGTAGCGCAGAACCTGACCTGCTGTATAAGCGGGACCCTCCTGTACTAGATATAGCAAGTAAATTTGCTAATAAAAGATAAGTGAACTGTAGATATAAATCAAGATGCGCTCCTGTAAACTTTTTGGGGGGGCCTAGTTCCTAGGCCTTTTGTATACCCATACGCTCTTCTGCTGTCGTTCACAGGATGAATATATGGTGCAAAATAAAAATTCGACTATTGCAAATTATTTTTAGAATGATAGTTATATTTTTTTTGTCGTTGACAATGGTGTAAACTATCATTTTTTTTTACCAAACCTAACTTAGAAGCCTCACTTAACCTAACCTAAATTAGCGTAACATTTTTTAGATTAGTTTAAATTTATTTAATATTTAAAATGAGCGATATATTGTTTTTGTGCTCAGATTGATTTCCACTGATTTAAAGCATCAGGCCAAACTTGCTGCTGAGAAAAATATTGAATTTCTAAGTACTTTCGTGATTTCTCACATTATCAAGGAACTGCAAAAAAAAAAAAAAAAAAAAAGGATAGCAAAAGTCTTATGAGGCTGAGATATTGGCTTACGTTTGACCTGACATGTCTCAGCACACTGAGCAAGGAAGTGTAGTAAAGGTTTGGTCAGGTCACATGTCAAGTAGAATTTATGAGTGACATGTCAGGCATAGCTTAACTTCACAATTTCTGATACTTATAAATGAATTTAATATATATAACCCTGAACTGTTGCTCATATAACAATATTATTTTTCATTAAACTTCGTCAGCACTTACGAAACCTGATTGGAATATAAATATTAGTTCAGGGTTATATAAATTAAATTTATAATTTACACAAATTGTTAGGAATTTAAGCTATGTCTGAAATGTCAGTCATGAAGTGTTTACTTGACATGTAAGCTGACCAAATCTTGATTACACTCCCACGGGACGCATACTCGGTCATGTGTGAGGTCAAATGTGAAGTGATATCTCAGCCTCACAAATTGTCCTATTTGTTTTAGTTCCTTGATAATGTGAGATATCACGAAAGTGCTTGGAAATTCACTGTATTTTGTGTGTCACCTACACACACACACAAACACACACGCGCACACACACACACACACAATGTGTGTGTGTGTGTGTGTGTGTGTGTGTGTGTGTGTGTGTGTGTGTGTGTGTGTCGTGCCGAATAGGAAAAATTTGCGATTTTGGTCTAAATAGCAAAGCTCTTCTGGCCGAATAAGACAAGCGAAAATTTGTGTATGCAATAATTTCACAAAAATCATTCTGAACCTAACGAAGAAAATAAATTTCATTGTCTTTGTTTATTATTAAATTATTGTAAACTTATCTAAAATATATTTAGTAGGATTAGGCTAAATTAAATTGCACTTATTATAATAAAGATACTGATTTTTACATTAACATAATGTATCTTTAAACGTATAAGAGAAAATTTTAGAAAGGGCTTAATTTTAAACGAGTTCTTGGTAATTGACCAGATTTACCTATTAGACACGTTATTAGGTACACTCTCTTATTGTTGTTTAGGGTCATCCTTTGCCCCCAGATCGGCTTGAATTCTTCGTAGCATGGATCTAACAAGGGACTGGAAACAGAGATTCTGGTTCATATTGACATGATAGAATCACACAGTTGCTGCTGATTTATCAGCTGCACATTAATATTGCGACTGCCACGTTCCACATCCCAAAGATATATGCTAAATTCTGACCCTACAATCAGCATGTAGCTGCAGAAATCGCT
>NW_027196807.1:0-27500 GCF_038502225.1 Cherax quadricarinatus
CTCTCTCTCTTTCTCTCTCTCTCGTTTACACAGGGTTTGACAAGGTTAGATAACGGATCCCTGGAACCTAGCTTTATTGACAAACTATTTACAAGTTAAGGATTCCTAACTATATTGACAAGCTAAGAGTTGTTTCCTACATCAGCTCATTTGAAAGCATTTTTACTGTTACGAAACATACATGTAGGGAACAGGATGAAGTTGGAGCCGTCTGTAGGCCAGCATTTTCATTTGATAAACTGACATTATCTCGATGACTTCATTATGCTGTACGAGTGTGCTCCAGATTCGAGTCATCCTCGGGATAAATGATCTCAGATGTACTGATGTTCTGGATAAGGGTACAGCCAGAGTGAAGTTGCTGCTTTCTGCGTATCTTGTGGTATAGAAGCTTGCCTCTCGCTGTCCTCGAAGTGGAGCCAAGTGTGGTACTTTGACAATGTTGGCCTTGTACATGACAGTAAGGCCACCCACATTCCTCCTTTGTTGAAGGTTCTGCTGAAATAACAGGTCTATCCAGGATGGGTCCAGGCGATAGATGAGACGTGTTGCTCTGTTCTCTACTCTGTCAACAAGTAGCAGATGAGACGGGGGGCGGGGGTGAGGCAAAGAAAGAAAGTGGATCATACTAAAGGTGTGAGAGTACTTACGCCTCATACAGAATCTTGCAACCATTACTGTCAAGCAGATTCGAGATACATCGAAGTGCTGTAAGCTTCCTGGGTGCCTTGTTTGCAAGATTTACAACGTGGTTCTTCTTGATCAGTATGGAGTCAAATTTCACGATAAGAATGTCATCTTACCCAGGTACCAACACTCTCCCATTCATACTTACTACTGCTCCGGCATTACCATCATGGTGCATAGAGACCATCATCATTTGTGTTTTGTCAGGTACAAATGTTACTTGTCATCGGTTTCCCCAGGCTGATATAGCTATTAGCTGGCATTTCTCCTCTTGGATAAGTAAATGTCAGAGTACAGTCGTCTGCATAAGCATGTGATTCTGGGATGAGATGAAGGTCATTGAAGTAGACATTCCATAACAATGGTCCCAACACACTTCCTTGTGGAACACTTGCCTCAATAGGTTATCTTGCTGATTCTGTTCCATTGAGAACTACCCTTAGAGATTTATCATGAAGGTAATCACTGAGGAAACGTAGCATAGAGCCTAAAATTCCCAGTTCTGGCAGTTTTGCCAAGAGGTCCTGGTGTCACACTCGGTCTGAAGCACCAGCAATGTCCAGTGCTACCACAGAGCTGACTTTGGATTCATCCAGTGACTGGTGCCATTTAGTGGAGAGGTTTAACAAGAGATCAGCAGCAGAGTAACCTCTCCTGAAGCCATATTGACGATCACAAAGTAGTGAATGGTAGTCAAAAAACTCTCTCATTTGTCTTGAGATTATTGTCTCAAGGATCTTGCCAGTGATTGACAGAAGTGACGCTGGTCTATTGTTGCTGATTTCTGCTCCGTTCTTTTTGTGAACAGGGACTACATTTGCCTCTTTCCAGAGAGAAGGCCATTTACACTGTACTAGGCAGTGCTGAAAGATGCGAGTTAGAGGTGCTGCTAGCTGGTCTGCACATCTTCTCAGCAATCTTGGCCTCAATTTGTCTGGGCCCACAGCCTTTTCTTGGTCAAGCGATATATGAAGAAGATGTACCTCCTCCTGCCTTATTTTCTCCACTGACAGTTTTGACACAGTTCTTGCAGCTTGCCGAGGAGCGTCCCTTGCTGGATCAGGAACTGGCATTTTATTAACAAAGTGTTCAGCAAAGAGGTCCGCTTTCTCTTGACTACCAGTAGAGGTGGTCCCATCCTTTTAATTTAGAGGTGAAATGAGTTCATCAGGCAGATAACCTCGTCTGTCCTTGACCAGGGACCACCAAGTTTTTTGAGCCTACTCTACCTGATGCTAGCTTTCTTTTTGTGTCCACCTCCCATTTAGCAATGGCCCACTACTGAACTTCACCCATATGCCAACAGGCTTTCCTGTGCAAGTTCCTGTTACAGGTGATAGGATGTCTCTTATACCTGTCTCTGTCACTCTGTCTCTGTCTGTCTGTCTGTCTGTCTGTCTCTCTCTCTCTCTCTCTCTCTCTCTCTCTCTCTCTCTCTCTCTCTCTCTCTCTCTCTCTCTCTCTCTCTCTCTCTCTCTCTCTCTCTCTCTCTCTCTTTCTCTTTCACAGGGTTTGACAAGGTTAGGTTAAGGATCCTTAGGTTTATTGACAACCTATTTACAGGTTAAGGATTCCAAACTTTATTGACTAGCTAAGAGCTGTTACCTATATCAGCTCATTTGAAAGCATTTTTATTGTTACGAAACATACAAGTAGGTATCAGGATGAAGTTTGAGCCATCTGTGGGCCAGCATTTTCATTTGATCAACTGACTTTATCTCGTTGGCATCATAATGCTGTACGAATGTGTTCCATAATCGAGTCATCCTGGGTATATATGATCTCAGATGAAGTGATGTTCTGGAGAAGGGTACAGCCAGAGTGAAGTTGCTGCTTTCTGCTGATCTTGTGGTATAGAAGCTTGCTTCTCGCTGTCCTCTAAGTGGATCCAAGTGTGGTACTTTGACAATATTGGCCTTGTACATAAAGTAAGGCCTCCCACATTCCTCCTGTGTTGAAGGCTATGCTGAAATGACAGATTTATCCAGGATGGGTCCAGGCGAGATATCAGACATCTTGCTCTGTTCTCTACTCTGTCAAGCAAACAGATGAGTGGGGGGCAGGCAGACCAAGAAAATGGAGGATACTCAAGGTGTGAACATACCTGTGCCTCATGCAGAATCTTGCAACCCCTACTGTCAAGCAGATGCAAGATATGGCGAAGTGCTGTAAGCTTCCTCTCTACCTCTCTCTCTCTCTCTCTCTCTCTCTCTCTCTCTCTCTCTCTCTCTCTCTCTCTCTCTCTATCTATCTCTCTTTTTTTTACACAGGGTTTGACAAGGTTAAGGATCCCTAGCTTTATTGACAAGCTATTTACAGGTTAAGGATTCATAACTTTATTGGCAAGCTAAGAGCTGTTACCTACATCAGCTCATTTGAAAGCATTTTTATTTTTATGAGACATACAAGTAGGGAACAGAATGAAATTGGAGCCATCTGTTGGCCAGCATTTTCATTTGATCAACTGACTTTATCTAGTTGACATCATTATTCTGTATGAATGTGTTCCATACTCGAGTCATCCTGGGTATATGATCTCAGATGGAGTGATGTTCTGGAGAAGGGTACAGCCAGAGTGAAGTTGCGGCATAAAAGCTTGTTTCACGCTGTCCTCGAAGTGGATCCAAGTGTGGTACTTTGACAATATTGGCCTTGTACATAACAGTAAGGCCACCCACATCCCTCCTATGTTGAAGGCTCTGCTGAAATAACAGATCTATCCAGGATGGGTCCAGGCGAGAGATGAGACGTCTTGCTCTGTTCTCTACTCTGTCAAGCAGTCGCAGATGAGAGGGGGGGACAGGCAAACCAAGAAAGTGGAGCATACTCAAGGTGTGAGCGTATTGTGCTTCGTACAGAATCTTGCAACCCCTACTGTCAAGTAGATGCGAGATACGGCGAAGTGCTGTAAGCTTCCTGGCTGTTTTGTTTGCAAGATTTACGACATGGTTCTTCATGGTTAGTTTGGAGTCAAATTTCACCCCAAGGATTTCAACTTCTTCTCCAGGTGCCAACACCCTCCCATTCATCCTTACTACTGCACCAGCATTACCATCATGGTGCCTAGAGACGATCATCATTTGCGCTTTCTCAGGAGTAAATGTTACTTGCCATCTATTTCCCCAAGCTGATATAGCTCTCAGCTGGTGATTGATGTAGCTTAGAGCAGCTGGCATTTCTTCTCTTGGATAAGTGAATGTCAGTGTACAGTCGTCTGCATATGCATGTGATTCTGGGATGAGATGAAGAAGGTCGTTGAAGTAGACATTCCATAACAATGGTCCCAGCACGCTTCCTAGTGGAACACTTTCCCCAATAGGATGTCTTGCTGATTTCGGTCCATTGAGAACTACACTTAGAGATCTACCATGAAGGTTATCACTGAGGAGACATAGCGTAGAGCCTGCAATTCCCAGTGCTTGAAGTTTTGCTAAGAGTCCCTGGTGCCACACCCGGTCGAAAGCGCCAGCAATGTCCAGTGCTACCACACAGCTGACTTTGGATTCATCCAGTGACTGGTGCCACTTAGTGGAGAGGTTTAACAACATATCAGCAGCAGAGTAATCTTTCCTGAAGCCATATTGACGATCAAAATGTAGTGAGTGGTAGTCAAAAAATTGTCATTTGTCTTGAGATTATTGTCTCAAGGATCTTTTTGTGAACAGGGACTACATTTGCCTCTTTCCATAGAGAGGGCCATTTACACTGTACTACGCAGTGCTGAAAGATGCGAGTTAGAGGTGCTGCTAGCTGGTCTGCACATCTTCTCAACAATCTTGGGCTCAACTTGTCTGGGCCCACAGCCTTTTCTTGGTCAAGCGATTTAAGAAGGAAATGCACATCCTCCTGCCTTATTGTCACCACTGACAGTTTTGACACAGTTCTTGCAGCTAGCCGAGGAGGGTCCCTAGCTGGATCAGGAACTTGCATTTTGGTAGCAAAGTGTTCAGCAAAGAGGTCCGCCTTCTCTTGACTACTAGTAGAGGTGGTCCCATCCTGTCGATTTAGAGGTGGAATGAGTTCATCAGTGAAGGCTTTCACTTGGTTGTTAACATCCCCTTGGAGAAGAGCATTCCAATCGGTGGTGGCGAGCTCAGAGCAAAGGGCTGGCCAATTACCTCTTTCCCATAGCCAGGTTGTGCGTGTGGACTCCTCACCTCATTCTGTTGGGATCTTAAGTGTCGTAAAAACAGCCTTGTGGTCAGACGATCCAACATAGCCGAGGGGTTGACAAGTGACTATGCCTTTTGCCAGATCACTCACCACTGGGTCAAGGGAGGAGCCAGAGATGTGAGTAGGGAAATCAACAAAGTTTCTCATGTCAAACACTGCAAGAAGGTCATCAGAGTCTCTCTGTATAAGGTGCTGGTTGAGGTCACCAACAATTATGATATGTTGACAGTTGTGTTGTAGCAGAAGGGACTCAGTATTTTCCATTAGGAAGTTGATGGGGTCTGCATGTTGCCACTGAGGTCTGTACATTGCACAAGCTAGTACAGAGGTACTAGTGTTTATGCAGAGCTTGAAGAACATCATTTCAAGATGTGCAGGGGTGGCAACATCAATGTGCTGGGCATGAACACTTTTAGAGAAGCACACAGCAATACCTCCTCCTTGCCCTTGCCTGTCTCTTCTCATCCATGAGGTGTAGCCAACAATTCTTGCAAAATTTTCTGGAGTCCTGTCATCCAAAAATGTTTCAACAACAGCTATCTCTCTCTCTCTCTCTCTCTCTCTCTCTCTCTCTCTCTCTCTCTCTCTCTCTCTCTCATTCCCCTCTCCCTTTTCCTCTCCCTCCCTCCCTCCCCCATTCCTCTCTGTTTTCCATCCTCTCTCCCTACCTCCCTCCCTTCCACCCTTTCTCCCTCTAGTCCCCTTCCCACTCTTTCTCCACCCCCCATCACTCTCCCTATCTCTCTTCCTTCCTCTCCCGATTTCTTTCCCTCTTACAACCCCCACCCCAAACATGCACACACACACACACACACACACACACACACACACGCACACACACACACACACACACACACACACACACACACACACACACACACACACACACACACACACACACACACACATACAACTACAGCACTTAACCCATCAACAGAAATAAAATGGTGGCTCAGAAGGGAAGTCAAAGGCTCAGGGTATCATAGGAAAATGATTCTGGTAGGGAAGAATGGATGGAAGAGCATTGTAAAACGATGGAACAAGAATAAGAGAGCAAACTAGGTAAGTTTTCTTCGAGAATGGAGAAGAGGGTGGAGGCAGAGCTTTCTGCAAAATTGAAAAGAGGATGGAGGAGGAGATGAAGAAATGGGAGTCATAAGTCAAAGCCACAGAAATCAGGATAAGGACCCTAGAATATGAGGTATGTAGGCTGAATGAAGTTACAGCACGCAGAGGCACTGTGTATGCCATTAACAATAATCAACACATCTATACTAAAAGGGCAACTGCTTGAGGTGTGGCAGTCAGCAAGTGTAGTTCTAATTTTTAAGAAAGGAAATAGACATGTGACATTAAACTAAAGACCAGTGTCACTGACATGTATAGAAAGTAAACGAGTGGTGGAGCACCTAGAACAGAATGGACTAATAAGTGACTACCAACACGGCTTCAGGGAAGGGAAATCCTTCATCATGAACCTATTGGAGTTCTATGACAAGGTCACAGAAGTAAGACAGGGGAGAGAAGGATTGGTAGACTGTATCTTTTTGGAGTGTAAGAAGGCTTTCGACACAGTACCACACAAGAGACTGGTTGAAAAACTAGAGAAACAGGCAGTAATAGGAGGGAAAGTTCTACAATGGATCAGAGAATATCTGACAGAATGGAAACAACGAGTGTTGGTACGTGATGAAGTGTCAGACGTGCAAGTTCACACACACACACACACACACACACACACACACACACACACACACACACACACACACACACACACACACACACACACACACACACACACACACACACGCACAAACAGTCAAACACATACACACAAAAGCACTCACATGCGCTCAGACAATCACTCACATACAGACATACACAAATTCGCATACACTAATGCACATACAGGTAGATATATGCACACACAGTAGAGGGGAAGGCGGCTGTATGATCCACTTTGCCGGAGGGCATTAGTATTGAAGGCAGCCGTTTGATCCACTTTGCCAGAGGGTATTAGTAAACGGCCCGGCGCCAAAAGCCATGATTCCTCATATTTATAGGGAAAATTGTTTCTTTATATATATATATATATATATATATATATATATATATATATATATATATATATATATATATATATATATATATTGAAGTATCTCACTTCCTTGGTTCTTAAGGTGAATTGATCACTCCGTGATATAAGACTTTTTGGTAAGTTTTTAAAATCATGGTAACCACACTAGTGGTTTCTTAAGGTATTTTCTAAATTAGGAACACTAATGACCACACCTGAGGTCGTCTTAATTTGATATATAGAATAAATATGATATACAGATTAAAAAAAGGGTAAGCATATTCCAGAATGTTTATTTTCTAATTAGATATATGTTTAAACAATGGTAATAAATTACAGAAAATGTGATAAATGATTTTGAAAACCGACAAGTTGAAGATTAAGACACAAATGCAACATATGAAAATCTTTATTACGGAAAAGGTTCGCCACACAGTGGCTTCATAAGTCCAATACAAAGCAGAGAGGGGTAAGGACAGGAGGAGTTTGAGGTAATCAGTCCCTCAACCTGGAATCGATGTGCTCAGACCATCACACTTGTAGAAAGTGATGAAGCCACTGTGTACCGATGCGTTTCCCTAATAAAGATTCCCATATGTTGCATAAGTGTTTCCATCTTCAATCACAAAAAAGGAAAGCATATATACTTTCTTCAAGAATACTGGAACAGTAAGCTTTCAAGTTGATACAACATTACAAAGTAAAAAAAAAATCCACATAGAAGTTCTTGGTTAACGTTCTACGTTTTGTTAGAATACTAGTATGACCAGATCCTACTGAACTAGAATTTCTCAAAAACTATGTTTTATCATCAAAGGCTGGCAATCCTCTCTTACTCTATGCACTGTATTTTTTTCGGTCACATTACTAATGGTTTATACATAACTTTGTGGATTCGGTGCATCTGTTTTCTCCAGGCATCAGGAGCACCTGAAAGCTGTTAAATTAAATAGTCACTCTCAGATCAAACACTTTCCGAAAAAAACATAAAATATTTTCCTTCAAGATAAAGTAATCATTAACATAATTTTACTCCTGGTCTGGTCCACCTGGTTGTCACAGGTCTCAAGCGCATCTAGAAGCCACTAAATTTTATAGTGATACTCTGATCAAAGACGCTGACTATCATTTGGTACAACTCAGGTCCAGTTCTTGTGAAAAGGTAACATTCACCCGCCTCCATCACCCACGCTCTAATTCTTTGAATCAAGATCACATCACAAGTCCACTACCAGCTGAGACCAATGTGAAAGTTCAACAGCCCTATCAGATCCTCAAAGAGTATTTGACAATGCAGATTCCTCCTTATGGAAATGAAAAGAGAAAAATCAATGATAACATAATAAGAAAATAAATTTTATTAACATCTAGAATTAGTATAGAATATAGAACAAGTAAACATGAAATTAAGCCTATATGAAGCAATGACTGAAGAATTAAATATATAAATTATTAGTGACTAAAAGCTGATATGTACACTTGATAAAAAAAAGGGGAGGGAGGTGTGCAGATGTTCTGGGCATGTTGCTCTGAATCATGATCTGAAACACTGAGCCGTTGTTGATGTCGAGGAGAAGAAAAAGGGAAGTGGAAGTCCACAGGTGGACGTGACTATTGTGACACTTGAAGTACGTAGAGTGTGACTCCAGTATGAGTAGGGATTCTGAAGAACCAAGGTACTAGGATCCTCGGACAACCAGTTGTGAACCACAGTGAAACTGTGGTGGGGAGATAACTGGAGAACGGCTGTAGGATGGTGGGCTTCTGATTGTGTGTCAGCTACGAGTGGAAGGGGATCAGTTTAGGTACAGATCCCAGAATAACTTTCAGATCTGTGAAAGATCTATGGTTTCCCTCTTATCTCCCCTGTGTTGGATGAGCTGACAATCAAGGCTAAAATAAAGTAACAGAAAATTGCAAATCACACGAGAAATCACTCACATGATGGGTGTACTGCCTTTAAGAGAAATGGTGAGGACAAAAATGATAAAGTTACTCCATAAGTCCTAATCAGGTTAAGATAAATTAGCACAATAAAAACCTAAAAATGCGTGAAGCTCTTGTTTAAACCAAAACACATTATGTTTTATTAAAGATAAATAGATTGAATACTTACAGATTTGGTGGGAGCCGAAAGTCAAGTGAATGTCAGCTGGTTGGAGGGACACATGTCAACTCCCTCCGGGTGGCGAAGGGGGGGATGGCAGGTAGTAGCGAAAACGATGAACACACCTTACAGAAGAAGCACACTGCCCAACAAACTACCACTACCACTCATTCATACATCCACTCCTATCTAATGAACTTTTCCATCACAACCACCCTACCTCCAATTTGGGTGAGCACATATAGAAAGCACGTCTGTCTGGCATTCAGCAGACGGAGGATCAAGCCTCCACCACGTCTTGCGCTGAATGACCCAAATGGGTTTAGCTCTTAACATGAATTATTTATTTATTTTTACCTCCAATTCCACTGAAAAAGATCCCATCCACCAAACCCACTACCTACTCCATCTCCCAGACCAACATACCCTGGCACCCTCCCACCCATCCTCAAACTCATCGGGACACCTTATTTGTGATGTAATGAGTTGCACAATACCTATAGCTTTTACGTTTCTTAAGGTATATTTACAAGTGTCTTATATTTCTTCAACAGACAGCTTAAACACGTTCAAATAATAGTAAAAACATTCTTGAATATTAGAATACTGGTAAACAAATTATAATTTTTTTAACACGGGTAAACATTTACACATTTTTAACAATGGTATACAACTTTTTACAACAGATGTAAAAATTCAAATATTACATTGTAAAACACTACTAAAATGATAAACATTTTAAACAATAATGAATAAAAGATTTATATATCCCCTAAGAAAATATTAAGTTCCTCCATCTCCCAACCATCAACATCGTCCCTCCTACCCTCTACACTACACATGAGTAACTAACATACAAATCCTCAAATCAAGATCTACCTAAGACCAACCTTGCTTCAACTCCTCGAATCGAGATCACCTCTCCCTCTCCGTACCACCATCCCAACCATCTAGATACACTTCATTCCTCTTCCTGGATCATGCGGTCTACCTTGTTTCTTCATATAAAGTTATTTATAATTCATTATGTGTAGTGTGACATATATATATACATATGTATATATACATATATATATATATATATATATATATATATATATATATATATATATATATATATATATATATATATATATATATATATATATATATATATATATATATATCATTCACTAAACTGCGGCAGGCCAGTACTCAACCCTACGAACCTTATACCGCATCCAGAGACAGCACAATGTACACATCGCCTCGTGGCTAAAGCTCTTGTTTCACATGGCGAGGGTCCGGGATCGTTTCCCAGCGAAGGTAGAAACACTGGGCATGTTTCTTTACACCAGTTGTCTAAGTTTACCCATCCGTTAAATAGGTACCTAGGCGTTTGTCGACTGGTGTGGGTGGCATCCTGGAACAAAACGTACCTAATTTGCCCGAGATGCTCAGCATAACAAGCTACTTTCTATACAGTAGTATGTCACTGATGTCAGCTATGAACTGTATAATTTGTACATATACTTGTATACCTTGTACATGTACTTGTATACTTGTATGTGTACTTGTATACCCTGTACATGTACTTGTATACCTTGTACATGTACTTGTATACTTTGTGCATGTAATTGTATACCCTGTACATGTACTTGTACCTTATACATGTACTTGTACAGCCTGTACATGTACTTGTATGCATTATACATGTACTTGCATACCTTGCATAAGTACTTGTACACATTGTACATGTACTTGCATACCTTGCATAAGTATTTGTACTCATTGTACATGTACTTGTAAATCTTGTACATGCACTTGCATACCTTGTACAAGTATTTGTACACATTGTACATGTACTTGTATACCTTGTACATGAAGTTATCTACTTTATGCATGTACTTGTATGCCTTGTACATGTACTTGTATACCTTGTATGTGTACTTGTATACCTTGTATATGTACTTGTATACCTTGTACATGTACTTATATACCTTGTACATGTACTTGTATACCTTGTACATATACTTGCAAACCTTGTACATGTATTTGTATATTTTGTGCATGTACTTGCATACTTTGTACATGCAGTTATCTACCTTGTGCATGTACTTGTATACCTTGTACATGTACTTGTATGCCTCGTACATGTACTTGTATACCTTGTTAATGTTCTTGTATGCCTTGTACATGTACTTGTATCATGTGGGGTTCGAAGACGTGGATAGGGTAAAGAAATACTCACGTAGGCTGGTAGTACATATAATTATAACGGTAAGTATTGGTAGGCGCCAAACAGCCGGTGACCTGCCTCCTTGCTCACTCTCGTATAACTGACCGCCCACAGTACCCATATGTGGGGGTCTTTGAAATACTGCTGTGGTCAGCAGCAATATGAATACAGACAGTGACTCAGGCAGAGACGGTTGGTAGTGAGTCATCTACTGGTACACTGGTTACTGGTAACTGGTTACTACTACTGAGAGCTCGGCGACGCTAACGTATGTCGTCCCGACATACAACTAATACAAACTAGAGATGGCAGGTGTACGGCTTGGGCTGATTCTATACAATGTCAAAGTACACAACAATTGAACATTATAACATACATAAGTAGAACATTGGAATGGAAGCTTACGTAACTGAAACTGTAATGCAATACAACTGTATAATATACAAGGTATAATATAGCACAACTCATCGAATGAAACTCAACATTGGGATTACACAATAGAAGTGATAAAAAAAAATTTGATCGATCGATCTGTATTCATGTGATCTACGGATTCTGAGGAAGGAATATATACAAAGAAAGAAGTGTTTAACAGAAAGGCAGATTCGGTGCACTCAAATCTAGACTGTTAACTCTCAGAATTCGGAGAGAACGTGAACACAAAAAAAAATTCTTGAATACTGATAAGTTGATACTGTAATTATTCATCTATACAGGTTATTTACATTTAACCCCAACTCTGCTAGGGTGAGATTGACATATGCAGAATGGGTGTCATCTCTGGGAGGATCAAACTCTGTTGCACTGGCTAACTCATGCTGTATTTGAGGCAAATCTGAATTGGTAGTTACAAATGATACTTGAGGATTTCTCAATACCTGTCGTGTACGTAGGGAATAACGACATTCAGGTTGATCGTCTGACTGAGTATCAGAGGTAGAGAGTACAGGATCAGGAGGATTGTCAGAGTCTGTCACATTAGTCTGGGTTGGAACATCATTATCATCACATACTAACTTCATATGATCTAAATGCGATTCTTTATACTGACCAGTACTAATTTCTCTAACCTTATACTTATTACCAGTGATATGTTCAACTACTCGATAAGGACCAACAAACTTTTGATCAAGCTTTGGCATTGCAGACGTTTTGTTAAAGTTAGTCAGCATAACTCTCGAACCTACTTTGATTTTGGATGGCTTTGCTCGAGTGTTTGCGACTCTTGTAAATTCTGCTGTTGATTTATGAAGTGTTTCACGGATTCTTCTAAAGACGCTTTGAGCTAAGCTGGTACGAGTTGCTATGAAATCATCAGGGTTGTAATTTGGTTTCGGATTAGAATATAACAACTCATAAGGCAAACGTTTATCTACACCGTACAATGCATAATGTGGAGTGTCACCTATAGAAACATTGTAAGCAGAATTTATAGCACACTGCACATCAGGTATAACTTCATCCCAAGTTTCACTGTTGGGATTGATAGTGGCTCTCAAGACATCAAGTACTTTCTTATTGGTTCGTTCCGCTAACCCATTGCTGGCAGGATGATGAGGAACAATGGTGGATTTAGAGATCTTGTACAAGGTACACAAATTTTCAAGAATCTCATTACAGAATTCACCTCCATTATCTGTTACTAGGGACTTAGGGGTGGTATGCCTGCAGATAATGCGTTCTTTAAACGCTTTAGCTACTGTCTCGGCAGTCTTATCTGCAATAGGAACTAACTCACAATATCTGGTGAAATGGTCTACCATAACACACAGATGTTTGTTGCCTTGGAGGGAACATTGGAAATTAGTTAACAAATCTAGCGCAACTCTTTCCCACGGTTCGCTAGTAGTTGGATACACTTGGATTGGATTAGGACCATTAGCATTACCTTTATGTTGCATGCAGACACTACATTTCTTAACATACTCAGAAATATCAGTTGCCATACGAGGCCAAAAGTATTTCAATCTGGCTTGTTTTACTGAACGATCCATACCAGGGTGTGCAACACCTGGTACATCGTGAACTAGCTGTAAGGCTACATTCACTAGTGACTGTGGAATTACTAACTGGTATACTCTTCTGCTAGGAGTACCCAACTCGGCTGTTCGATACAGTAATTCTTGGTTCATGACAAAGTCACTGATGGGTGCTGGTGGCTTCACAGTCAGAATAAGATCTTCCTGGAGCAGGAATCGAATCACACCAGACCACAAGGGATCGGTTCTTTCTTACTGGAGGAAAGAACAAACTCGGTGGAGTGGATGACTCTCCCCGGTTGACAAAAAGTAACTCTATAACACGCAATATGAACAAGGGAGAACGGATCTATCTCTCACTGCAAGCACAGGGGAAAAGAAATGAACACGGTCGACAATACTGGTATTCATTCTGAGTCACACACAGTGACACGAGGTATCAGCTATAAGGAGACTACACTTACAAACGTTAACAACATGTGAAGGTTACTCGAGAAACAACTTTTTGCATTACACGGATTACTGTCATCGAGGATAGTATCACAAACTGGAACACAAGGAACAACAACAACACTCGAGTGAGTACACTAGCCACAGAAACGTCTTTCTGCAATGGCTTGCGACATCAGCAAGAGATGACATAACTCATTACAAGTAACGTTCTTCACAAAGCGTCTCCTGGAAGGAATAACTACTTGAACAAGTCGCCATCGCAGGGATAGTAGGCTCAGCACCCAGGGTTGTCTGAGGTTCCTCTGAAACCCATGGTAACTGTACACTATCCTGCGTGCATGATATTGTGGCTGGATTCCAGACAGGAGTGACTGTATTAGTAGTGCCTGACCGCTTGACTACATTAATAAGTAATTCACAGAACTATAAGATCTTAATCTGAACTTCACATTCCGCAACACTGTAACAAATCTCAGATACAAGCTGTGAGAAAAAACATATTGTCTAAGAGCTAGGTATTTTTTTCAGTCATTAAGGGAATATTAGGACTGTGGACTGATTCTTGTTTACTTGGACAGGCATGGTACACTAAGTGAGCATTCGAAAGTGACTGGGTCAGTCTGTCAGTCGATAAGAAACTAGGACTGATGACAGGAGCAGCCTGAGAGGTCTGAGTGTCGCCATTCACTAAAGTATCACTTGAAGATATGTGAGGCATAATGGCAAAGAAGTTGCACAAGAACAAATAAGGCAAAAAATAATGAATAATAAAAATGATACAAAATGCTAAAATTGAAATAAAAGAGATGCAACTAATTCTGCAGAAGTAATAAAAAAAAATGTGTAAGATATACTGCAAGAGGAAGGACAACTCAATGTAAAGGACTGCTGGACAAGATAAAAAATTACATTGAAATTTACGAGTAAAAATATTACTGGAGGCTGAATTAAATGCAAAATGAGCTGTTTGTACTCTTGCTAATAAAGAAATTAATTAATAAAATTGTAAATCAATGTAAAATGTATAAAATAAAATCACTAAATTGTATGCAACGAGAGATAACTGGGAAATTTAAATATTTTCTAAGAATGCATAAACAAAATTAAAATATAATGCGAAGATAATAATGAACTGAGAATAATAATGCATAAAAATATCAATAAAAGAAAATAATTCACTGCAGAACAAGAGCAAAAAACAAGGCGCAGAAATAATCAATGCAGCAATAAAACTTACACTGGGAAAATACAGGTTAAATGATAAAAATAAAAATATGAAGAAAGACTGAACACTTTAACTCTTAATTGTAAATTAAGCAAAACAATTTACTCAGAGTAAAGAAAACACTTTACGTTAAAAAGAAATTGAAATTACACTAAGAGTGAATTTGTTCAAAGAAATATGAACAATATGAATAAAAATAAAACAAGAAACAAAACTGGAAGTGTAACACTTACAAGTGGCGGGGCACACAACACTTACAAGTGGCGGGGCAAGTGTAACACTTACAAGTGGCGGGGCACACAACACTTACAAGTGGCGGGGCACACAACACTTACAAGTGGCGGGGCACACAACACTTACAAGTGGCGGGGCACACACAAGGATTGTAAACTTATCAATTATGTTCTTACAACTAAATCTTGCTGTGACTGATACGACAAAAATTGCTGGCAAAAATAATGGTAGACAAGTCTGCGAAAAGATCAAGGGAATGAGACACTGCTGGTATACGAAAAAAAAAGTACACATAGAAATAAATGGACAATTTAGTATACTGGGGTGAATGTCTCTGCAGGAACTACAATAATGACAAATACTGGAGAATAAAATGCTGAAAGAATACAAGATAAAAAAAAATGAATGAACTACTTCACACGCAGTGAATGACTGGGGTAAGGAACAAAATACTGCACAGAAATAGGGAATACACTTGAACACTACAAAATAATACTTACTAAAGGCAGAGAGTAGCATAAAAAAAAAATACACAGATAAAAAATATAAAAGTGAAACACGAAAGATGAGCGATAACACTGAAAAATATTGCAAAAATCACTGAGTCTACACTGAAAACACAAGGCTTAGAGTACACAAGAAATTCACTGTAAATGTCTCACATACGCAAATGTCTTTAAATGCAGGAAAATGTCTCTAAACAGAAAATTATCACTGAAGTCTGGAGAGGTAGACGGGCGGTGACGGTGATGAGGTGAAGACGTTGTCCTGTGGGTGGGTGATGATTCCTCCTACACTCACACTGTTGTCGTGAAGAAATGCGCTTTCTAGGTGAACTCACATAACTGGCTTTATCGTTGGCGCACAGCTACAATCTCTTGACCAATTATGTGAGCCAAAACAGTACTAGGACCCAGTACAAGGGTGGAAAAACCCACAGGTAGATGAGGTGAAGAGTGGGTGGCGGGTGGGTGAAGGGAGAGTGACTCAACTCGCTGGCGATCACTGGCGCACAGTCTCACCACTCACGAAGGTGGCTTAACTAAGCCACAAATGCCACAGGGATGGTGAAGACCACTCTTAGCATCCAACTGGGAGCACAAAGCGATATATGAGACAATACTTCAGAAGAACTTGCATGGCTTACTTCTCTCTCTCAGCTGGGTTAGAAGCTGGGTTGGCTGACTGGCTTAACCCACGAGAATGGCTGACTGGAAGATGTGTAACGATGCACACAGCATGAAGGAGCAGGTGGATGACAGGAGACAGGCTGGATGATAGGCTGAGGCAGGCTGACTGGCATTCTTCCACACTCTGGCTTACTGACTGGCTTAATTGCAAAATCCGGGTCAACCCCTCGGAGATTGAAGCAATTAGCACACGAACTAAGCCAGGAAGCTTGAAAAACGGCTGCAACAGGTTTGCAAGCTGAAGCGACACAGGATGGAGGAGAGTGAGGGTAAGCGACTAGCTGGAGGTGGCAGAGACGGTTCACCTCTGACCTGCCGGCACCCCACAAACAGTCTTCTAACGTCTGAAATACCCGTAAATCCACGCCCACACCACTGTCACCAATTTGTCATGTGGGTTCGATAACGTGGATGGGGTAAAAACACTCACGTAGGCTGGTTAGTACGTATAATTATAATATACCTTGTACATGTACTTGTATACCTTGTACATGTACTTGTATACCTCGTACATGTACTTGTATACATTGTACGTGTATACCTTGTACATATACTTGCATACCTTGTACATGTACTTGTATACCTTGTACATATACTTGTATACCTTGTACATGTACTTGTATACCTTGTACATGTACTTGTATACCTCGTACATGTACTTGTATACCTTGTACTTGTATACCTTGTACTTGTATACCTTGTACATATACTTGCATACCTTGTACATGTACTTGTATACCTTGTACATATACTTGTATACCTTGTACATGTACTTGTATACCTTGTAAATGTACTTGTATACCTCGTACATGTACTTGTATACCTTGTACTTGTATACCTTGTACTTGTATACCTTGTACATATACTTGCATACCTTGTACATGTACTTGTATACCTTGTACTTGTATACCTTGTACATATACTTGCATACCTTGTACATGTACTTGTATACCTTGTACATATACTTGTATACCTTGTACATGTACTCGTATACCTTGTACATGTATTTGTATCCCACGTACATGCACTTGTATACCTTGTACATGTACTTGTACATTGTACATGTACTTGTATACCTTGTACATGTACCTGTATACCTTGTATATGTACTTGTATACCTTGTACATGTACTTGTATACCTTGTACATGTACTTATATACCTTGTACATGTACTTGTATACCTTGTACATGCACTTGTATACCTCGTACATGTACTTGTATACCTTGCACATATACCTGTATACCTTATACATGTATTTGTATACCTTGTACATGTATTTGTATACCTTGTACATGAATTTGTATACCTTGTACATATACTTGTATACCTTGCACATGTACTTGTATACCTTGTACATGTATTTCTATACCTTGTACATGTACTTGTACACCTTGTACATGTACTTGTATACCTTGTACATGTATTTGTATACCTTGTACATGTACTTGTATACCTTGTACATGTACAGACACGCACATGCATATATATATATACATACATCTAGGTTTTTCTCCTTTTTCTAAATAGCTCTTGTTCTTCTTTATTTCTTCTATTGTCCATGGGGAAGTGGAAAAGAATCTTTCCTCCGTAAGCCATGCGTGTCGTATGAGGCGACTAAAATGCCGGGAGCAATGGGCTAGTAACCCCTTCTCCTGTAGACATTTACTAAAAAAGAGAAGAAGAAAAACTTTATAAAACTGGGATGCTTAAATGTGCGTGGATGTAGTGCGGATGACAAGAAACAGATGATTGCTGATGTTATGAATGAAAAGAAGTTGGATGTCCTGGCCCTAAGCGAAACAAAGCTGAAGGGGGTAGGAGAGTTTCAGTGGGGGGAAATAAATGGGATTAAATCTGGAGTATCTGAGAGAGTTAGAGCAAAGGAAGGGGTAGCAGTAATGTTAAATGATCAGTTATGGAAGGAGAAAAGAGAATATGAATGTGTAAATTCAAGAATTATGTGGATTAAAGTAAAGGTTGGATGCGAGAAGTGGGTCATAATAAGCGTGTATGCACCTGGAGAAGAGAGGAATGCAGAGGAGAGAGAGAGATTTTGGGAGATGTTAAGTGAATGTATAGGAGCCTTTGAACCAAGTGAGAGAGTAATTGTGGTAGGGGACCTGAATGCTAAAGTAGGAGAAACTTTTAGAGAGGGTGTGGTAGGTAAGTTTGGGGTGCCAGGTGTAAATGATAATGGGAGCCCTTTGATTGAACTTTGTATAGAAAGGGGTTTAGTTATAGGTAATACATATTTTAAGAAAAAGAGGATAAATAAGTATACAAGATATGATGTAGGGCGAAATGACAGTAGTTTGTTGGATTATGTATTGGTAGATAAAAGACTGTTGAGTAGACTTCAGGATGTACATGTTTATAGAGGGGCCACAGATATATCAGATCACTTTCTAGTTGTAGCTACACTGAGAGTAAAAGGTAGATGGGATACAAGGAGAATAGAAGCATCAGGGAAGAGAGAGGTGAAGGTTTATAAACTAAAAGAGGAGGCAGTTAGGGTAAGATATAAACAGCTATTGGAGGATAGATGGGCTAATGAGAGCATAGGCAATGGGGTCGAAGAGGTATGGGGTAGGTTTAAAAATGTAGTGTTAGAGTGTTCAGCAGAAGTTTGTGGTTACAGGAAAGTGGGTGCAGGAGGGAAGAGGAGCGATTGGTGGAATGATGATGTAAAGAGAGTAGTAAGGGAGAAAAAGTTAGCATATGAGAAGTTTTTACAAAGTAGAAGTGATGCAAGGAGGGAAGAGTATATGGAGAAAAAGAGAGAGGTTAAGAGAGTGGTGAAGCAATGTAAAAAGAGAGCAAATGAGAGAGTGGGTGAGATGTTATCAACAAATTTTGTTGAAAATAAGAAAAAGTTTTGGAGTGAGATTAACAAGTTAAGAAAGCCTAGAGAACAAATGGATTTGTCAGTTAAAAATAGGAGAGGAGAGTTATTAAATGGAGAGTTAGAGGTATTGGGAAGATGGAGGGAATATTTTGAGGAATTGTTAAATGTTGATGAAGATAGGGAAGCTGTGATTTCGTGTATAGGGCAAGGAGGAATAACATCTTGTAGGAGTGAGGAAGAGCCAGTTGTGAGTGTGGGGGAAGTTCGTGAGGCAGTAGGTAAAATGAAAGGGGGTAAGGCAGCCGGGATTGATGGGATAAAGATAGAAATGTTAAAAGCAGGTGGGGATATAGTTTTGGAGTGGTTGGTGCAATTATTTAATAAATGTATGGAAGAGGGTAAGGTACCTAGGGATTGGCAGAGAGCATGCATAGTTCCTTTGTATAAAGGCAAAGGGGATAAAAGAGAGTGCAAAAATTATAGGGGGATAAGTCTGTTGAGTATACCTGGTAAAGTGTATGGTAGAGTTATTATTGAAAGAATTAAGAGTAAGACGGAGAATAGGATAGCAGATGAACAAGGAGGCTTTAGGAAAGGTAGGGGGTGTGTGGACCAGGTGTTTACAGTGAAACATATAAGTGAACAGTATTTAGATAAGGCTAAAGAGGTCTTTGTGGCATTTATGGATTTGGAAAAGGCGTATGACAGGGTGGATAGGGGGGCAATGTGGCAGATGTTGCAAGTGTATGGTGTAGGAGGTAGGTTACTGAAAGCAGTGAAGAGTTTTTACGAGGATAGTGAGGCTCAAGTTAGAGTATGTAGGAAAGAGGGAAATTATTTCCCAGTAAAAGTAGGCCTTAGACAAGGATGTGTGATGTCACCGTGGTTGTTTAATATATTTATAGATGGGGTTGTAAGAGAAGTAAATGCGAGGGTCTTGGCAAGAGGCGTGGAGTTAAAAGATAAAGAATCACACACAAAGTGGGAGTTGTCACAGCTGCTCTTTGCTGATGACACTGTGCTCTTGGGAGATTCTGAAGAGAAGTTGCAGAGATTGGTGGATGAATTTGGTAGGGTGTGCAAAAGAAGAAAATTAAAGGTGAATACAGGAAAGAGTAAGGTTATGAGGATAACAAAAAGATTAGGTGATGAAAGATTGGATATCAGATTGGAGGGAGAGAGTATGGAGGAGGTGAATGTATTCAGATATTTGGGAGTGGACGTGTCAGCGGATGGGTCTATGAAAGATGAGGTGAATCATAGAATTGATGAGGGAAAAAGAGTGAGTGGTGCACTTAGGAGTCTGTGGAGACAAAGAACTTTGTCCTTGGAGGCAAAGAGGGGAATGTATGAGAGTATAGTTTTACCAACGCTCTTATATGGGTGTGAAGCATGGGTGATGAATGTTGCAGCGAGGAGAAGGCTGGAGGCAGTGGAGATGTCATGTCTGAGGGCAATGTGTGGTGTGAATATAATGCAGAGAATTCGTAGTTTGGAAGTTAGGAGGAGGTGCGGGATTACCAAAACTGTTGTCCAGAGGGCTGAGGAAGGGTTGTTGAGGTGGTTCGGACATGTAGAGAGAATGGAGCGAAACAGAATGACTTCAAGAGTGTATCAGTCTGTAGTGGAAGGAAGGCGGGGTAGGGGTCGGCCTAGGAAAGGTTGGAGGGAGGGGGTAAAGGAGGTTTTGTGTGCGAGGGGCTTGGACTTCCAGCAGGCATGCGTGAGCGTGTTTGATAGGAGTGAATGGAGACAAATGGTTTTTAATACTTGACGTGCTGTTGGAGTGTGAGCAAAGTAACATTTATGAAGGGATTCAGGGAAACCGGCAGGCCGGACTTGAGTCCTGGAGATGGGAAGTACAGTGCCTGCACTCTGAAGGAGGGGTGTTAATGTTGCAGTTTAAAAACTGTAGTGTAAAGCACCCTTCTGGCAAGACAGTGATGGAGTGAATGATGGTGAAAGTTTTTCTTTTTCGGGCCACCCTGCCTTGGTGGGAATCGGCCGGTGTGATAATAATAAAAAAATAATAAAAATCATATCCCCCCTAATTCTATGCCTTTCGAGAGAGTGCAGATTCAGGGCCCTCAGTCTATCCTCATAGGGATGATTTCTGATACATGGGATCATCTTTGTCATCCTCCTCTGTACGTTTTCCAGAGCATTTATATCCATTCTGTAATACGGTGACCAGAACTGAGCAGCATAGTCTAAATGAGGCCTAACCAAGGATATATAGAGTTGAAGAACAACCTGAGGACTTCTATTATTTATACTTCTAGATATGAAGCCAAGAATTCTGTTAGCTTTATTGCGAACACTAATGCACTGTTGTCTTGGTTTTAGATTACTGCTAACCAGAACTCCTAAATCCTTTTCGCAATCAGTAGTATTAAGATCTACATTATTTAGTTTATATGTGGCATGGTTATTTACCTGTCCAACATTTAGAACTTTGCATTTGTCAATATTAAACTGCATCTGCCACTTCTCCGACCATTGCATCAGTCTATTCAAATCATCCTGGAGTGCTCTAGTGTCCTCATTAGAATGAATTGGACGGCCTATTTTGGTGTCATCAGCAAATTTGCTTATGTCGCTATTTATTCCCTCATCTATGTCGTTTATGTAAATTGTGAACAACAACGGGCCCAACACTGACCCCTGAGGAACACCGCTTGTGACGTGCCCCCATTCTGATTTCTCCCCATTTATGCAAACTCTCTGCTGTCTATTTGTCAGCCATGCCTCTACCCAGGAAAAAATTTCTCCTCCTATTCCGTGTGCCTTAAGTTTCCTCAATAGCCTCTGGTGTGGAACTCTATCGAAAGCCTTACTGAAGTCCATATACACAATATCATATTCATTACCATGATCTACCTCCTCAAACACCTTAGTGAAAAAAGTTAGTAAATTCGTAAGACAGGAACGCCCCTTTGTAAAACCGTGTTGAGATTCATTAATCAATCTGTGCCTGTCAAGATGGCTACGAATTGCTTCGGCAATTATTGATTCCATAAATTTTCCCACTATGGAGGTAAGGCTTATTGGTCTATAGTTCGAAGCCAAGGACCTGTCACCTGCCTTGTAAATAGGTATTACATTTGCCATTTTCCACTTATCAGGCACTATGCCAGTTTGTAGTGATATGTTAAAAAGATTAGCCAAAGGTATGCTAAGTTCCTCTTTACATTCCTTTAACACCCTTGCAAACAGTTCATCAGGGCCTGGGGATTTGTTAGGTTTTAGTTTCTCTATTTGTCTGAGGACCATGTCACTAGTTACCGCAATCGTACATAGTTTATTATCATCCTGTTCTACATAATCTATTATTTCAGGAATATCGCTAGTATTTTCCTGGGTGAAAACTGAGAGGAAGTAGGTATTTAGAATTTCACACATATCCTTATCACTGTCAGTGATCTGACCAGAGTTACTCTTAAGTGGGCCAATCTTGTCCCTAATCTTACTTCTGTATACCTGAAAGAATCCTTTAGGGTTAATCTTTGAATCCCTTGCGACCTTAGCCTCATAATCCCTTTTTGCTTTTCTTATTCCTTTCTTTATTTCTCTCTTTAATTGAATATATTGATTTCTTAACTGCCCATCCCCTCTTTTGATACGCCTATATATGCCTCTCTTTTGACCAATGAGATGTTTTAATCTATTGTTCATCCATTTGGGATCATTTTTGTTAGATCTAATTTCCCTACTCGGAACAAAAGTTGTCTGGGCAGCTAGAACTATGCTCTGAAAAACGTCATATTGGCAACCAAGATCACCTACCTGACCCATAGTCAGGACATCCCAATTTAGCCCACCCAGGTAATTTTTCAGTCCCATGAAGTCGGCCAAGCGAAAATCTGGGACAGAGATTTGATTGCAGTTATCTGGGTAATTCCATGATATATTAAAACTAAGTGATTTGTGATCACTTTCCCCAAGCTCATCATTAACCTCAAGATTATTAATTAGTGAATCTTTGTTGGCAAGAACCAAGTCAAGCAGATTGTTTCCTCTAGTTGGTTCTGTCACAACCTGTTCTAAAAAGCAATCCTGAACCGTATCAAGAAAGTCACTAGACTCAAGATTTCCTGTCATGTTGTTCCAATCAATTTGTCTTGTACATGTACTTGTATACCTTGTACACGCACTTGTATACCTCGTACTTGTACTTGTATACCTGGTGCATATACTTGTATACCTTGTACACGCACTTGTATACCTCGTACTTGTACTTGTATACCTGGTGCATATACTTGTATACCTTGTACACGCACTTGTATACCTCGTACTTGTACTTGTATACCTGGTGCATATACTTGTATACCTTGTACATATACTTGTATACCTTGTACTTGTATACCTTGTACATGTACTTGTATACCTTGTACATGTACTTGTATACCTTGTACATGTACTTGTATACCTTGTACATGTACTTGTATACCTTGTACATGTACTTGTATACCTTGTACATGTACTTGTATACCTTGTACATGTACTTGTATACCTTGTACATGTACTTGTATACCTTGTACATGTACTTGTATACCTTGTACATGTACTTGTATACCTTGTACATGTACTTGTATACCTTGTACATGTACTTGTATACCTTGTACATGTACTTGTATACCTTGTACATGTACTTGTATACCTTGTACATGTACTTGTATACCTTGTACATGTACTTGTATACCTTGTACATGTACTTGTATACCTTGTACATGTACTTGTAGAAATAGATATTATTATAATTATTCTTACCCGAGAAATCTACTTTATTTTTTAAACTTACACTTATTCTGCGTTAAATAGAGATAATCTCCAGATAAATAATGTAGGAATTTTTAAAGTTAAATTCTCTTGATATTTCCTGTCATAATTCCTCTTTCTTTTTGTAATCATTTTTGTTCCCAAGAAAATTGGCTAAAAGTTTAACATTAGTATGAGAATATGGGTGTAATAACCACTAAGTATTCTACAAAGAGGGAGTGAAATTATTAATTTTTATTCAGGAAATGTTGTTTCAAATTCCAATTGTACTTTGAAACATTGATACATTTCTACATCAAACGAACAGTTTGTTCTACAAATAAATAAAGAAATTAATTCTTTGTTGCTCAATACTTATTTTTATTCAGTAAAAATCCTTAACTTTCATTAAATGTTCATCTTAAAAAAATTTTTCTTTTTCGGTTCTTCGACTCCTGTGGTCACTTTGTTCCACCTTCTTCTATATACTTTCTCAGAATCTCTTTCTTGAACATTCTTCAATTGGTTATACAACGAGTTTTTTACCTAATTCAGTAGCATTCCTAACTAAAAAAAAAGAAAAGAATTTCTTTTATTTACAACTTTTTCTCACTAAATATTCTCATTAGAGGGAAGTTTCAGTAATTTTAAAGGATCTTCAAAACTACGAGTTAGGAAAAACACTAAGATTCATTGAAACTCTCTAAATATTGAAGAATTAAACATATCTCCAGCATCTGGATATCTTTATTTGTCGACATTTCGCCATCCAGAAACTTTATTAATACAATAAAGACATAATATGAGGAAAGTAGAACTATATACGAAAGATGAGGTAATCGCTCCTTTAGTCCTCGAGTTTGTGAAAAGCACCATGGTCTAGAAGAATATGAAGAATAGACAATAAGATTGTCGCTTATATACTAGCGTCAGATGAGGGACGCGTAACATACGAAAGAATTGTCACTGGTTGGCTGGATTTTCCAGTGGAAGTAGATCATACCCAAGGGGAGATAACATCTGTTGCAGTGTCTGACAAGTTGAACATGAATGGTATATAATACAGACAAGATGAAGCATTAGATACATGAGCAAAATCTGGGTACGACCTCCTTCTACTGGGAAATCCCAACTACCAGTGACAATGTCTTCATCTGCTGCACGTCTCTCATCTGACGCCAGTATTTATGCTACAGTCTTACAGCCTGTTCTTTAGATCCTTCTCCAATGCTAAGGGGGCTGATTACTTCATCTTTTGTAAATAGTTCTACATTCTTCACATTATGTCATTGTATTGTATTGATGAAGCCACTGGATAACGAAACATCTACGAAGATACCCAGATGTTGCACATGTGTCTAATTCTTCATCCTATCCGTATTATACAGAATTCATGTAGAACTCTGAATATCAGAGACTTCAATGCTCACAAAAGTATTAACCCAACAACTCCCCCCATCAGAGATTTCATTGTACTGCATATTAACTTATACATTAAGTTCAAAATCTTTATACACTATAACAAATCACAAACACCAAAATTAAGTCTTGTTCTCCAAACGTTTACACTAAATCAAATCATAATCGCCAATTGTCACGATCACTAAAAATTACAGTTTAACATATCAAAATCACTAAAAATTACAGTTTAACATATCAAAATCACTAAAAATTACAGTTTAACATATCAAAATCACTAAAAATTACAGTTTAACATATCAAAATCACTAAAAATTACAGTTTAACATATCAAAATCACTAAAAATTACAGATTAACATATCAAAATCACTAAAAATTACAGTTTAACATATCAAAATCACTATAAAATTACGCTGTTCCAAATCACAGTCACAAAAAAATTTTACTTAACAAATTAGAATCACCTAAAATTTACATTATAACAAATCACAATCACGAAAAATTTACACTATAACCTAACCCTGTTAAAACTTGTCCTGATATTGACCATGACGTCACTAGTCCTGATTAAACCTGCGCTTTCACTAAGGACAATATCACTTAGGTTCAAACTTGGTATTCTCCTTCCATAACTGCTTTACACACATACACACGCAAACACACACACATACTATTTAGTAGCGACCAGTGAGTGACGGGACCAGGAGCTATGAGTCGACCACTGCAACCACAATTAGATTAGTACAAGCACTCACAGAACAAACCATACCCAGTACTCACTGCCCACCCCCTCCCTTTGCACGAACACCGCTCAGTCCCTACATACCTCCAAGCATAATTTAGGAAAAAAACTGAAGGTATGGTACACCAGTCCAGATGGAATAACAAATATGTGTGAGGAATGGCACGAAAGAATCATGGAAGCATCCCCAGACATCATAGCAGTCTCAAAAACCAAACTCCCGGGAATGATAACAGATGTGATCTTTCCAATTAAATATCAAATCCTGAGGAAAAATAGAGGGAACAAAGGGGAAGAGGAAATGCACTACTCAGCAAAAACCAGTGAAGTTTTGAGGCGGTGGAAGAAGCGAGCATAAAGGAAGAAAAGGACTACACATTATGAACACTTCACACTGGGGTGGCGTAAGGTGTGATTAGTGTTGGACAACTTGCCACAGAATAGCAGGAAGCCAAGACAAGAGTTCGTTGAGAGGAACAGAACAATGGTGAACACACTAGCTGACGTGGCCAGAAAGGTCAACATGGACAAGGCAAAGTTACTAGTTATGGGTGATTTCAATCATAAGATGATTAACTGGGAAAACCTGGAGGGCTAAGATAATGGAGATGCTACTGGAAAACATCGCTCATCAACATATTAGGGATATTACCAGAGAGAAAGGAGAGGATGAAAAGCGACTCTGGACCTCATAACTACTTTGAGCAATTCAGACCTTGGGGACATCACATAAAAAATGGCCCCTAGAAGCTAGAGATCACGTGGTCCTGAGCCACGAATATATTGTGGATTTAAAAGTGGTGAGTGAAGCAGGATGAGAGAAGCTAAATCACAAAATAGATATAGACATAAGGAATTTCCTGTCTGAGGAACAGTGGGAAAAAGAACTGCTGGGAAAATCAATAAATGAAATGATGGAATACTTGACCACAAAATGCAAGGAGGCAGAGGAGAGCATCGTACCCAAGGGTAAAATAAACAATGGGAAGACCAAAAGGAGCCGAAACTAAGAGCGGTAGTGAATGGAGAAAACGTAAAGAAGACAAAGGAACCAGAAAATATAAGGAGATTAGCCGAAGATCTAGAAATGAACATGCATGGATGAGATGGGAGACAAAGCGGCAATACGAGAAAGACTTAGCATCATTTAGCATCACTTCAGGAGGAAAATAAAAGTCAAAGACCAGGTGATCAGGCTGAGAAAGGAAGGAGGAGAGATCACAAGCAACAACCAAGAAGTATGTGAAGAGCTCAACACAAGATTTATGGAAATATTTTCAGTGGAGATAGAAAGGACTCCAGCAAACCGGGATTGGAGTGTACTCCAACAAGTACTGGACACACTACACACAGCCGAAAATGGGGTGAATAGGCTGTTAAACCAACAAGTT
>NW_027196807.1:32500-77699 GCF_038502225.1 Cherax quadricarinatus
AACGAAGCTCATAGGAATGATAATAGATGCCATCTTTCAAATGCGATATCAGAACCTGAGGAAAGACAGAAGGAACAGAGGAGGGTGGAGGAGTGGCACTGCTCATCAAAAACCAATGGGATTTTGATGAGCTGGAGAGAGGAGGCAGACGAGAATCAAAAGACTACATAATAGGAACACTTTCTTCTGGAGGTCCCAAGGTGGTAATTGCAGTGATGTATAACGCACTACAGAACAGCAGGAGGCCAAGACAAGAGTGTGATGAGAGTAACAGAGCGATGGTTGTCAGACTGGCTGAAGTGGCCAGAAGGACTCATGCGAGCATGGCAAAGCTACTGATTGTGGGTAACTTCAATCACAAAGAAATTGACTGGGAGAACCTGGAGCCACATTGGGGTCCAGAAACGTAGAGGGCTAAGATGGTGAAGGTGGTACGGGAAAACCTCATGTACCAACAAGTAAGGGACATTACCAGAGAGGCAGAAGAAGATGAACCAGCAAGACTGGACCAAGTATTCACCTTGAGTAGTGCAGATATTGAGGACATCTCATATAAAAGACCCCACGGGGCCAGTGACAATGTGGTTCTGAGCTTCGAATTCATAGTAGAATTAAAAGTGGAGAGGGAAGCAGGAAGGCCAGGACGAATGAAGCCAACCTACAAGAGAGGGAACTACAGAGGCATGTAGAATTTCCTGTACGAGGTTCAGTGGGACACAGCACTGGCAGGGAAGTCAGTAAATGAGATGATGGAATATGTGACAACAATATGTAAGGAAGTTGAAGAGAGTTTATACCCAAGGGTAACAGAAATAATGGGAAGGCCAGGAAGAGCCCTTGATTCATTCAGAGATGAAGAGAGGCCAAAACAAAGTGTGCTAGAGAATGGAAGAAGTATAGAAGGCAAAGAACCCATGAGAATAAGGAGAGCAGCTGTAGAGCCAGAAATGAATATGCACAGCTAAGAAGGGAGGCCCAACGACAATACGAAAATGACTTAGCAGCGAAAGCCAAATCTGACCCGTAGATAGGTAGGCGAGGCAGTAGGAGGGATGAGTGCGGAGGTAGGTAATGTGAGGTCACTGGTGACTACAACTTCACCTCTCATTACTCTACCCACCACTCCACACTACTCACCCTCTCACTACTTTAACTAAACATAAATAAATGGAGAAAATAATGGGGACAGTGAATATTACTATTCTACTCAAACACAGTTTATTATTAAGTCCTTGTACAATAATATATTTGGGAACAGGAGAACATTATTGTGGTTTAGATAAATGGGATGGTATACATAAGCAGTGAGACAGGGAATGCAATCAACTTGACGAAAATGAATATAACTTACAATATGGTTCAGAGGACAGTTCATCACAGGAACCAAGCCACAGGTCCCAAGACCTACACAGCACGAGTATTGCACCAAGCCAGTACTCTGCCCAATGCCTCCAACAGTCTCCTCCAGAGACTTCAGCAGCCTTCTCCCGAGCCCTGCACCCCAGCAGCAGCTCCGCTTGAAGTCTCTCTGCTCAGGAGCTCTGCACCCAGGCCAGAGCTCCGCAGGAATCTCTCTACTCAGTTGTTCCTTGGGCTTATATGGTGGTCCATGCACACCCCACAACCACGTGTACGACCTGACGCCTGGATTTGACGCCAGTGACGAACAAAGGTGCTGAGACTTAAGCCGGAAAGGCGTGTCTCCAACAGACATTTGCCAAGGCAAGGTGACCATATAATTGGTTAAATTACAGACATTTGCCAAGGCAAGGTGACCATATAATTGGTTAAATTAGGTCTCCCCAGAGACCTCACAAGCCCAGCTGCCACTAACAACAATCTTCAACTACATCACAGGTAGTCCCAGTTTTTAAAAAAGGGAGATAGGCACTATGTATTAAACTACAGACCAGTGTGACTCAAGAAATCGTAATGACACGATTGCACCGCGGGTTCAATCCCGGCCGGGGGTATGGTTACAGACCAGTGTCATAAACATGCATAGTATGTAAAGTCATGGAGAAGGTTATCAGGAGAAGAGTGGTGGAAATCCTGTGCCACGAACCTACTGGAGCTCTATGACAGGGTGACAGCAGTATGGCAAGATAGAGAGAGGTGGGTAGATTGCATCTTTTTTTTTAGACATGTAAGAAGGCTTTTGACACAGTTCCACACTAGAGATTAGTGCATAAGCTGGAGGACCAGACAGATATAACAGGGAAGGTACTGTAATGGATCAGGGAATACAAAAAAGACAGGAACTTACGACGACGTTTCGGTCCGACTTTGACCATTTATAAAGTCACACTAACGAAAAGGAAAGAAGGAGGGAGTAAATATAGGCCAGGAGGTGGTAGTAGTAGTAGTAGTAGTGGAGGTAGAAGGCAGTAGTGGTGAAGGTAGTAATGGTAGTGGTGGAGCCAGTCAGATACTAAGAAAGAGGAGCACTGCAAGGTAGGTAGGGGCCCACAGAGGGTAGGAGCAAGAACACAAAGGGGGAGGGAGAAATAATGAAGGAACAAATACTGAAGGCAGAGGAAAGACAACCCAAAGGAGAAAAGGGAAAGAGAAAAAGGGAAGAGGGAGAAGAAGAAAAATGAATCAGGTTAAGTCACGGGTGTTCTGCAGCTTGGAGCATTTTACAATGTAGTGGGAAAGGAAGGCATTAACAGAGACGAAGCCAGGGAATACCTATCGGGAAAACATCAGCGAGTCATGGTACGTGACAAGGTGTCAGAGTGCCGGCCTGTGACGAGCGGGGTTCTACAGGGACGAGTTCTAGGACTGGTGCTGTTTATGGTGTATGTGAACGACATGACGGAAGGAATAGACTCAGAAGTATCCCTGTTTGCAGATGATGTAAAGTTCATGAGAATTCAATCGGACGAGACCCAGGCAGAACTACAAAGGGATCTGGACAGGCTGCAGGCCTGGTTCGGTAACTGGCTCCTGGAGTTAAACCCCACCAAGTGCAAAGTCATGAAGACTTGGGAAAAGCAAAGAAGACCGCAGACGGAGTACAGTCTAGGGGGCCAGAGACAACAAACCTTACTCAAGAAAAAGGATCTTGGGGTGAATATTACACTGCCCACATCTCCTGAGGTGCTTATCAACCAAATAACTGCTGGAGCATATGGGTGCCTAGCAAACCTAAGAATAGTATTCCGACATCTCAATAAGTACACCGTGTATGTCAGGAGTATATTGGATTATGCAGCACCAGTTTGGAGCCTACACCTAGCCAAACATGTAAGAAATTAGAGAATTGCAATGATTTGCAAGAAGACTAGTCCCAGATCTAAGGAGCATGTCCTACGAGGAGAGGTTAAGGGAAATCGACCTGACGACCCTGTAGGAATGAAGAGATGGGGGGGGGATATGATACCGACATATAAAATACTGAGATGAACTGACAAGGTGGACAGAGACAGGATGTTCCAGAGATGAGACACAGCAACAAGGGGTCACAATTGGAAATTGAAGACTCAGATGAATCGCAGGGACGTTAGGAGCAGGAAAAGTGACATAATAGCGATCAGTGGAGAGGGAAGCCAGGAGCTGCGACTCGACCCCTGCAACGACAGTTTAGTGAGTACAACTAGGTGAATACACTCACACATACACTCACACATTCATAGTAGAGCATAAGAGAAAGGGATGAAGCATCAGAATGTGATGTGAACGACCTACCTACCTTGTGGGAAGGAGCGGCACCTCATTTTGTATATTGGATGGGGCGTTTGGGATGGCTGTCTTGTTGTACAGTGACTCCTTACTGTGCAAAATAAAACTGCATTGTTAAAGTTAAGCTGCAAATATTACTCTTTGGAAAGGACCCAGACGCAATGTATAACAAAGCTCTTTGCCAGAAATACATGTAAAACGTTTTTCACATGCGGCATTTTTATGATTAGCAAGCCACAGTAAATAATTCATTAACATGAATAAATGAATCCTTCATAATCTTACATGTATAATATTTGTTAGTCCAAACACCGAGTACGTAGCTCCAGCATGGAGCCCATACCTGATGAAGAAAGTGAAGAGGCTCGTAATGGTGGAAACATATGTAAGCAGACTATTAATTAGGAATTCACTATAAGGAGGGTATGAAGGAACTACACGGTGATCATGGCTCAGAGGACAAGGTGAGATATGATTACATCATGGTAAAATATTTTAAGGAGATTGAGGACAGACTGTTTGAAATAAGATAAGAGCCAGCATGTAAAGGGCTCAAGTGGAATATGAAAACAGAGGAACCAAGGGAGGTATAGAAGTATTTCTTTAGCTTAAGTGTCTTTGAATGAGGCAATAGCGACGGCAACTCAATGCACAGTTTCCTCACCAGATATACTAAGGATCAAGAGGCAGAAATCAATGATGCCTATCACAATGGTCGAGCAGGAGCTGCAAGTACCTGAGTATCGACCCCCGCCAACGATTCTCGGTGAATACAACTAGGTGATTGCAAATTCTCTGTCTGTCTGTTTCTCTCTCTCTCTCTCTCTCTCTCTCTCTCTCTCTCTCTCTCTCTCTCTCTCTCTCTCTCTCTCTCTCTCTCTCTCTCTCTCTCTCTCTCTCTCTCTTTACATTTGGTTTTCCATGTTAGGTTAAGGTTCCTAATTTTATTTACTAGATAAGAGCTGTTATCTACATCATATCATTTGAGAGCCTTTTTATTGTTACGCAACATACAAATAAGGAACAGGATGAAGTTGAAGCCATCTGTGGGCCAGCGATTTCATTTGGTCAGCTGAGTTTATTTCTTTGATGTCATTATGCTGTACGAACATGTTCCAGACTCGAGTCATTCTAAAAATAAATGATCACAGATGAAGTGATGTTCTGGAGAAGGGTACAGACAGAACGCGGTTGCTGCTTGCTGCCCGTCATGATGTGTAGCAGCTCGCTTCTTGCCGTCCTCGGAGTGGAGCCAAGTGTGGTACTTTAACAATATTGGCCTTGTACATAAGAGTAAGGTCACCCACATCCCTCCTGTGTTTAAAACCTTGCTGAAATGAGAGGTCTATCCAGGATGGGTCAAGGCGAGAGATGAGCCGTCATGCTCTGTTCTCTATTCTGTCAAAAAACCGCAGATGATACGGAAGGTAGGCAGTCAAGGAAAGTGGAACATATTCAAGGTGTGAGCGTACTTGTGCCTCGCCCAAAATTTCGCAACCTCTACTATTGAGCAGACGTGAGATACGTCGAAGGGCAGCAAGCTTCCTGGCAACTTTGTTTGCAAGATTTAAAACATGGTTCTTTATGGTCAGTTGGAATCAAATTTCACTCCAAGGATAGCAGTTTCGTCTCCTGGTACCAACACACTCCCACTCATTCTTCCCTCTGCTCCAGAATTACCATCATGGTACCTAGAGATAATTATCACCATCATCATTTGTGTTATCTCATGAGCAAATTCGACCTGTCATCGTTTTCCCCAGGCTGATACAGCTATAAACTGGTGATTGATGCAACTTAGAGCAGCTTGTATTTCCTCTCTAGAATAAGTATATCTCAGAGTACAATCGTCTGCATATGCATGGAAGATCATTGAAGTAAACAATCCATAACAATAGCCCAACATACTTTGCTGTGGAACATTTTCACCAATAGGATGTCTTGCTGACTGTCCCGTCGAGAACCACGATTAGAGAGCTTCCTTGAAGGTAATTACTAAGGAGGAATAATGCAGAGCGGGTAACTCCTAGTTGCAGTTTTGCCAACAGTCCCTGGTGCCATACTCGGTCGTATATATATATATATATATATATATATATATATATATATATATATATATATATATATATATAATGTCGTGCCGAATAGGCAGAACTTGCGATCTTGGCTTAAATAGCAACGCTCATCTTGCCATATAGGACAAGTGAAAATTTGTGTATGCAATAATTTCGCCAAAATCATTCTGAACCTAACGAAAAAAATATATTTCACTGTGTTTGTTTAGTATTAAATTATTGTAAGCAAATCTAAAATATATTTAGTTGGGTTAGGCTAAAATAAATTGTTCTTGTTATAATAAGGTTAGGTAAGTTTTCTAAGATTCTTTTGGTGCAAAATTATAAATTTTTACATTAACATTAATGAAAAAATATATCTTTAAACGTATAAGAGAAAATTTTAGAAAGGACTTAATTTTAAATGAGTTCTTGCTAATTGACCAGTTTTACATATTCGGCACGACATTTATATATATATATTTATATATTATATATATATATATATATATATATATATATATATATATATATATATATATATATATGATTCTACGCTTAGTTCTATACATTTGGAAAACAACTCCTTATCAACTTTAATTTCAGAGTTTCTTTTAGCTCTTATCTTATTTTTAACATCGTATTTAACGTAAACATATTGACTGATGAGATGACCATTACCTTTTCAGAACAGCCTATGAATTTCTCTGTTTTCTATTAAAATGTAACCGATTTGTAGTCGCTGGTGCCAATTTCCTTTGTATTGTCTTTGTTATTAACAAGGTTGTCTTGATTTGCTAGAACTAAACCGAACAGATTATTTTTCCTCGCTAGTTCTGTCTCAAACTGCTTTAAGAAAAGAGTTTTGAATTACCTCTAGGACGTCGTTTGACTACATTCCGAGTCAATTAATTCTATTCAGTTTGACTGAAGTATAAATCTCTCAGAAGTTCTACATTATCATGCCTTGAACCCTTAATGGTTTCATTCCGAAGTACTTCTCCATTAATCTTTATCCAAGTTTGGGGGACTGTATCTCATGCCTAAAATACATTTTTTCATGCACCTCTAAACATTCTACCCACACACGTGTTACATGAGTTTTTATACCCGTTTTTATGCAGCAAATCAAGTCTTCTCGGATATACAGCGCCACCTATCCTCTTTCCCGATGAACATCTTAAAACCCTGAATGTGGCATTCGGCAGTCATGTGCCTGTTATTGAAATTAATCATGTTGCAGTTATGGCATATTCGTCGGTATTACCCGCACTTGCAACTTATATCAACTCGTCCATCTTGTTTCTAGCGCTCTATTTGTGTAATAATTATTTAGTAACCTTCTCTTCAGTGTCTTCCCTCTGCTCACTCATTCCAGCTCCTCCATTATCCCTGCTGTAGTTCTTATCACTTAATATTCCGTAGTACCGAACAACGTTGAACTAAAAATAATTGTTTGTCTTTGAGAGAATCTAATCTTAAAATTTAAAAAAACTGAATAAGATCATCTCCTTTGTAAATTTTAAGGAAGAATAGCTATATATTAGGTAGTAGGTTGGTAGACAGCAACCACCCAGGGAAGTACTACCGTCCTGCCAGATGACTGTGAAACAGAAACCTGTAACTGTTTTGCATGATGGTAGGATTGCTGGTTTCTTTTTCTGTCTCATAAACACGCTAGATAACAGGGATATCTTGCTACTCCTACTTACACTTTGGTCACACTTCACAGACACGCACATGCATATATATATACATACATCTAGGTTTTTCTCCTTTTTCTAAATAGCTCTTGTTCTTCTTTATTTCTTCTATTGTCCATGGGGAAGTGGAAAAGAATCTTTCCTCCGTAAGCCATGCGTGTCGTATGAGGCGACTAAAATGCCGGGAGCAATGGGCTAGTAACCCCTTCTCCTGTAGACACTTACTAAAAAAGAGAAGAAGAAAAACTTTATAAAACTGGGATGCTTAAATGTGCGTGGATGTAGTGCGGATGACAAGAAACAGATGATTGCTGATGTTATGAATGAAAAGAAGTTGGATGTCCTGGCCCTAAGCGAAACAAAGCTGAAGGGGGTAGGAGAGTTTCAGTGGGGGGAAATAAATGGGATTAAATCTGGAGTATCTGAGAGAGTTAGAGCAAAGGAAGGGGTAGCAGTAATGTTAAATGATCAGTTATGGAAGGAGAAAAGAGAATATGAATGTGTAAATTCAAGAATTATGTGGATTAAAGTAAAGGTTGGATGCGAGAAGTGGGTCATAATAAGCGTGTATGCACCTGGAGAAGAGAGGAATGCAGAGGAGAGAGAGAGATTTTGGGAGATGTTAAGTGAATGTATAGGAGCCTTTGAACCAAGTGAGAGAGTAATTGTGGTAGGGGACCTGAATGCTAAAGTAGGAGAAACTTTTAGAGAGGGTGTGGTAGGTAAGTTTGGGGTGCCAGGTGTAAATGATAATGGGAGCCCTTTGATTGAACTTTGTATAGAAAGGGGTTTAGTTATAGGTAATACATATTTTAAGAAAAAGAGGATAAATAAGTATACAAGATATGATGTAGGGCGAAATGACAGTAGTTTGTTGGATTATGTATTGGTAGATAAAAGACTGTTGAGTAGACTTCAGGATGTACATGTTTATAGAGGGGCCACAGATATATCAGATCACTTTCTAGTTGTAGCTACACTGAGAGTAAAAGGTAGATGGGATACAAGGAGAATAGAAGCATCAGGGAAGAGAGAGGTGAAGGTTTATAAACTAAAAGAGGAGGCAGTTAGGGTAAGATATAAACAGCTATTGGAGGATAGATGGGCTAATGAGAGCATAGGCAATGGGGTCGAAGAGGTATGGGGTAGGTTTAAAAATGTAGTGTTAGAGTGTTCAGCAGAAGTTTGTGGTTACAGGAAAGTGGGTGCGGGAGGGAAGAGGAGCGATTGGTGGAATGATGATGTAAAGAGAGTAGTAAGGGAGAAAAAGTTAGCATATGAGAAGTTTTTACAAAGTAGAAGTGATGCAAGGAGGGAAGAGTATATGGAGAAAAAGAGAGAGGTTAAGAGAGTGGTGAAGCAATGTAAAAAGAGAGCAAATGAGAGAGTGGGTGAGATGTTATCAACAAATTTTGTTGAAAATAAGAAAAAGTTTTGGAGTGAGATTAACAAGTTAAGAAAGCCTAGAGAACAAATGGATTTGTCAGTTAAAAATAGGAGAGGAGAGTTATTAAATGGAGAGTTAGAGGTATTGGGAAGATGGAGGGAATATTTTGAGGAATTGTTAAATGTTGATGAAGATAGGGAAGCTGTGATTTCGTGTATAGGGCAAGGAGGAATAACATCTTGTAGGAGTGAGGAAGAGCCAGTTGTGAGTGTGGGGGAAGTTCGTGAGGCAGTAGGTAAAATGAAAGGGGGTAAGGCAGCCGGGATTGATGGGATAAAGATAGAAATGTTAAAAGCAGGTGGGGATATAGTTTTGGAGTGGTTGGTGCAATTATTTAATAAATGTATGGAAGAGGGTAAGGTACCTAGGGATTGGCAGAGAGCATGCATAGTTCCTTTGTATAAAGGCAAAGGGGATAAAAGAGAGTGCAAAAATTATAGGGGGATAAGTCTGCTGAGTATACCTGGTAAAGTGTATGGTAGAGTTATTATTGAAAGAATTAAGAGTAAGACGGAGAATAGGATAGCAGATGAACAAGGAGGCTTTAGGAAAGGTAGGGGGTGTGTGGACCAGGTGTTTACAGTGAAACATATAAGTGAACAGTATTTAGATAAGGCTAAAGAGGTCTTTGTGGCATTTATGGATTTGGAAAAGGCGTATGACAGGGTGGATAGGGGGGCAATGTGGCAGATGTTGCAAGTGTATGGTGTAGGAGGTAGGTTACTGAAAGCAGTGAAGAGTTTTTACGAGGATAGTGAGGCTCAAGTTAGAGTATGTAGGAAAGAGGGAAATTATTTCCCAGTAAAAGTAGGCCTTAGACAAGGATGTGTGATGTCACCGTGGTTGTTTAATATATTTATAGATGGGGTTGTAAGAGAAGTAAATGCGAGGGTCTTGACAAGAGGCGTGGAGTTAAAAGATAAAGAATCACACACAAAGTGGGAGTTGTCACAGCTGCTCTTTGCTGATGACACTGTGCTCTTGGGAGATTCTGAAGAGAAGTTGCAGAGATTGGTGGATGAATTTGGTAGGGTGTGCAAAAGAAGAAAATTAAAGGTGAATACAGGAAAGAGTAAGGTTATGAGGATAACAAAAAGATTAGGTGATGAAAGATTGAATATCAGATTGGAGGGAGAGAGTATGGAGGAGGTGAATGTATTCAGATATTTGGGAGTGGACGTGTCAGCGGATGGGTCTATGAAAGATGAGGTGAATCATAGAATTGATGAGGGAAAAAGAGTGAGTGGTGCACTTAGGAGTCTGTGGAGACAAAGAACTTTGTCCTTGGAGGCAAAGAGGGGAATGTATGAGAGTATAGTTTTACCAACGCTCTTATATGGGTGTGAAGCATGGGTGATGAATGTTGCAGCGAGGAGAAGGCTGGAGGCAGTGGAGATGTCATGTCTGAGGGCAATGTGTGGTGTGAATATAATGCAGAGAATTCGTAGTTTGGAAGTTAGGAGGAGGTGCGGGATTACCAAAACTGTTGTCCAGAGGGCTGAGGAAGGGTTGTTGAGGTGGTTCGGACATGTAGAGAGAATGGAGCGAAACAGAATGACTTCAAGAGTGTATCAGTCTGTAGTGGAAGGAAGGCGGGGTAGGGGTCGGCCTAGGAAAGGTTGGAGAGAGGGGGTAAAGGAGGTTTTGTGTGCGAGGGGCTTGGACTTCCAGCAGGTATGCATGAGCGTGTTTGATAGGAGTGAATGGAGACAAATGGTTTTTAATACTTGACGTGCTGTTGGAGTGTGAGCAAAGTAACATTTATGAAGGGGTTCAGGGAAACCGGCAGGCCGGACTTGAGTCCTGGAGATGGGAAGTACAGTGCCTGCACTCTGAAGGAGGGGTGTTAATGTTGCAGTTTAAAAACTGTAGTGTAAAGCACCCTTCTGGCAAGACAGTGATGGAGTGAATGATGGTGAAAGTTTTTCTTTTTCGGGCCACCCTGCCTTGGTGGGAATCGGCCAGTGTGATAATAAAAAAAAAATATATATATATATATATAATATATATTTATATATATATATATAATAATATATATATATATATATATATATATATATATATATATATATATATATATATATATTATATATAGACTCAAGAAATCGTAATGACACGATTGCAAATAAACCATACCCCCGGCCGGGATTGAACCCGCGGTCATAGAGTCTCAAAACTCCAGCCCGTCGCGTTAGCCACTAGACCAGCTAGCCACAATAAGATTCATCCAACTAGGTATATTTCTACACCATAGGAAAGTTAGCACAGGCACCTCTGTGACCACAAATGCAAGTTTTTACAGACGAATCTCCAGCTGACGCGTGGCCGTGACGAACTCTAGCTCAAGTCCCTTCAGCTAGAGTTCGTCACGGCCACGCTAGCTGGAGATTCGTCTGTAAAAACTTGCATTTGTGGTCACAGAGGTGCCTGTGCTAACTTTCCTATGGTGTAGAAATATACCTAGTTGGATGAATCTTATTGTGGCTAGCTGGTCTAGTGGCTAACGCGACGGGCTGGAGTTTTGAGACTCTATGACCGCGGGTTCAATCCCGGCCGGGGGTATGGTTTATGTTTGCGGGAAAACATAATTTGTCTAAAACTGAACAATGTAGCGTACTTGATGATATCAAGTCCTACGTCAAAAGTAATGGTTTCCCTTCAGAGCGACTTTCTTACTGCCTGTCTGATTACGCAGTCGTTTATTCAACACTCGTGAGTTTGACCAAAATCTCACTTTTAGGAGAGGAATCTGATGACAACGTTTCGGTGCAGCTTGAACGAGTGTCTAGTGACAATTGGGGCGTGAGAAAGGCAATGAGAAAATAGGGTAGTCGTAGTTGTCGTACACTCTACCATATTGTCTTCACACATTTTCAACATTTTTCCGCCACAACTGTGATAAGGTAGCTGGCCAGGGAGGCCCGAAAAATCATCATATGGTTCCTCTCCCAAGTGATGGGTTTTGGTGAATTGTTTCACCCACAAAATAATGACATTTCATTCTTTACTCGTAAATATGGAAAGAACGTTAACAGAGAATAAATCTATTTGATGAATGGACAGACAGTGCCAAGGGCACACCTCGCCAGGGGCACACTTCGCCAAGGGCACACCTCGCCAAGGGCACACCACGCCAAGGGCGCACCTCGCCAAGGGCACACCTCGCCAAGGGCACACCTACTTCTGGGACACCCACACCTGAGGAATCCCCACACCACATGGCACAGGCTGATAGTCGCAAAATCGTCAAGACTGATAATCTCATCTCGTACAGTGTCTAATAATTAACTACTGTAATGAACTGATGAACCCACTGGTAGGCGATAAGTCTTCAAAATAAAGATACCCAGGTGTTGTACACGTGTCTTATTCATCTGTTAATTGCTAGCATATGTTGTCTTTTGATAAACAATGTTTATATGAACTACAGATCAGTATTATAGCAACCTTAACATCAGTTATTTCTTCATTCTCTGCTTCTACCTCCCCAAAATATTGCTACAAACAATATAAACAACGTGAAACTCTGGAAGATGTTTTGGTCGTTTCTGAATTTATAAGAAGGTCAAACGGAAACGTCGTCCAAATTTTAATCTTCAGTTTGCAGTGTGGAAAATTTTGAAAAAATCCTGTTTAATTGTACGTAACGTTGTGATTAATGTATTTAATTACTGGAGACTTTACTGTGTAGAATTTATTGATGGGAATAAAGTATAATTTACTAGGACCAACAATTCCCAGAATTCATCCACATCCAACATGTATAATCTATACAAATATAGAAATGATGTAACTCTTTTCATATACAGGGAGAAGGCGAGGTATTTCTTGTATTATCTAGCGCCTGGCGGGAGAAAAACATTAAATACTGTTCGTTGGTAAGCAAGTTTAATGACTTTATAAACAAACATTTATTGGTGGTTAAATTCATGACTAATAGAATAAAGGCGCAGATGTAAATTCCTCCCATTAACAATAATACAAGGGAAAAGAGAAAGTTAATTACCCAGCTATGTAATGATTAGATAAAACTGACTCCTAATTATGGGGGATTATTTTTTAAATTTGGGCTCGAAGCTTCCCGAGCAAGTGTGACGAGGACGCGGTCCCAAAAGCATAATTTGTCCATGGAAATGTATGGCGAGAACCTGAGTTATGAATTGTATGAGACATATTTCCTAAAGACTGTTTTAATTCAACATGACAATAGCATCAATTAAAAAATAACTCAACTTAGAGATAACCAGTTAAGTCAAACTAGGAAGTTGCTGATTAAATCGTTGCTATTATATTAATGGTAACAAATGAAATGAATGAAAACCGACATGAAAGAAAAAGTGAAAAAATTAATATTTGGCTAAAAGTGATTGAATATATAGAGGTATTGCGGATATGGCATATATGGGACCTATTCTCAAATACAAGATTCTACATAACGTAAATTACTTCACTATAATTCTGATCAACTTGCTAGGGCAGTAAATATATGCACGAATAATTATTGTGATCTCGTAAATGAAACAGTGCAGAATAATGGATATATCAGGCGTTTAAATTTGGAACTAAATTACCCTCAATACCTGTAACCTACTTATAATATCTACATCCTAACTGAAATCAGCCTGTCTAACAAATATGTGAAACCAGAGGTATAAGTGGTACAGTCAGGAGCAAAAAAATCTGAAAAGGAGTTTGTAGTTAATGTATTATGGAGAGCCAGTTAAAACGCAGGTCACAAACTTTTGTCAATTTAAATTTTATATACATAGATCAATGATATTCGAAGAAGCTTTTAATGATGTCTCACCTAACTTTAAATATAAATGCCACCTTAGACTACATACTGTACTCATATATCATGCAGGTGTATGAAGAACGCCATAACAATTTCCTAAATGCAAGTTATACTATTATTATTATTATTATTATTATTATTATTATTATTATTGTTGTTGTTGTTGTTGTTCTTGTTGTTGTTGTTGTTTCAACAAACCAGCCAGATCCCACCGAGGCAGGGTGACCCATAAAGGAAAACGAAAGTTTCTCTTTTTAACTTTAGTAATGTATATAGGAAAAGGGGTTACTAGCCCCTTGCTCCCTGTATTTTAGTCGCCTCTTACGACATGCATGACGTGTTTCACTTTCCCGTGGAGATAAGAGAAAATAAACAAGAACAAGAACTAGTAAGAAAACAGAAGAAGACTCAGAGGGGTGTGCATATATATATGCTTGTATATTTATATACACACACCCCTAAGTATAAGTAGAAGTAGCAAGACGTACATGAAATCTTACATGTTTATGAGACAGGAAAAATATACCAGTAATGCTACCATCATGTAAAACAATTACTGGCTTCCATTTTACACTCACTTGGCAGGACGGTAGTACCTCCCTGGGCGGCTGCTGTCTACCAACCTAGTGCCTAGGATTATTATTATTATTGTTATTGTTATCATTATTATTATTTTATTAGTAGTAGTATTTGTAGTATAATTCTTCCTCTTCTTCTCATCATTTTTATTATTATTCTTATTAATATTACTGTATTATTATTATTAGTAATAATAATAATAATAATATTTACCCTATCATTTATTCATATTGAAGCACTAAACCCGTAGGCTGATAGAACGCCTCAAGAATATATAACAATCATCTTTGTTCCAACGAAAAGGAGGATAAATGTAAATATGAGGATCATAAACCAGCACCAACACTATTGGTCTTCCCTTGTGAGCAACGACAGTTGTAAATTGTTCCATTTATGATATTGTGATTTTTATTTTTTTATTCAGAGGCAGTTCATTACGTCTTCCATACGCCTCAACGCTGGAGACGCTGCATTCTAAGACAACTGTGTTTCAGGTTTCAATATTGTGTTGTCTACTTGAGAAATAGTGAGCGTATGAGGAGTGATATGTGGCTATGTAGGAGCTTCAGATTGTGAGCTTGTGAATGAGGAGTTATGTCAAGCTACAGAGGAGCGGGAGACGGTATATGAGACAGTGATTGTGTGAGGAAACGTGGGGGGGAGGGGGGCTACATGTAGCAATCAAACCACGGTACGGATGGGGTTAGATCTCATGGAAAGTGAGTCATGAATATCCAGGCCAGTGAGTAAGTCACTGGGCCAGCTGGATTCAATAAGATTCATCCATTCTTCTTTTTCTACCACTTCTTTTTCCTCTTCTTCTTCTTCTTCTTCTTCTTCTTCTTCTTCTTCTTCTTCTTCTTCTTCTTCTTCTTCTTCTTCTTCTTCTTCTTCTTCTTCTTCTTCTTATATAACTTCAGGATGTGCTACAACTCCCAATGCTTAAGCGTACGTAATAAGGGAACCAGATTACTGGGATATATATCAAGAAGTGTAAACAACAGAAGTTCAGAGGTTATATTACAGCTTTACACATCATTAGTAAGGCCTCACCTAGATTATGCAGCTCAGTTCTAGTCTCCATATTACGGAATGGATATAAATTCATTAGGAAACATTCAGCGTAGGATGACTAAATTAATACATAGCATTAGAAATCTTCCTTATGAAGAAAGATTGAAGACCCTTAAATTACATTCACTTGTTAGACGAAGAATGAGGGGAGACATGATCGAAGTGTACAAGTGGAAGATAGGTATTAATAAAGGGGATATAAATAAGGTCTTGAGGATATCACTCCAAGAGAGAACCCGCAGTAATGGATTCAGATTAGACAAGTTTAGAGTTAGAAAGGATACAGGAAATTATTGGTTTGGAAATAGGGTAGTTGAACTTCCACTCATCAACTACCCTATTTCCAAACCAATACTTTCCTATGTCCTTTCTAAATCTAAACTTATTTTTTTTTTTATTATCACACCGGCCGATTCCCACCAAGGCAGGGTGGCCCGAAAAAGAAAAACTTTCACCATCATTCACTCCATCACTGTCTTGCCAGAAGGGTGCTTTACACTACAGTTTTTAAACTGCAACATTAACACCCCTCCTTCAGAGTGCAGGCACTGTACTTCCCATCTCCAGGACTCAAGTCCGGCCTGCCGGTTTCCCTGAATCCCTTCATAAATGTTACTTTGCTCACACTCCAACAGCACGTCAAGTATTAAAAACCATTTGTCTCCATTCACTCCTATCAAACACGCTCACGCATGCCTGCTGGAAGTCCAAGCCCTTCGCACACAAAACCTCCTTTACCCCCTCCCTCCAACCCTTCCTAGGCCGACCCCTACCCCGCCTTCCTTCCACTACAGACTGATACACTCTTGAAGTCATTCTGTTTCGCTCCATTCTCTCTACATGTCCGAACCACCTCAACAACCCTTCCTCAGCCCTCTGGACAACAGTTTTGGTAATCCCGCACCTCCTCCTAACTTCCAAACTACGAATTCTCTGCATTATATTCACACCACACATTGCCCTCAGACATGACATCTCCACTGCCTCCAGCCTTCTCCTCGCTGCAACATTCATCACCCACGCTTCACACCCATATAAGAGCGTTGGTAAAACTATACTCTCATACATTCCCCTCTTTGCCTCCAAGGACAAAGTTCTTTGTCTCCACAGACTCCTAAGTGCACCACTCACTCTTTTTCCCTCATCAATTCTATGATTCACCTCATCTTTCATAGACCCATCCGCTGACACGTCCACTCCCAAATATCTGAATACGTTCACCTCCTCCATACTCTCTCCCTCCAATCTGATATTCAATCTTTCATCACCTAATCTTTTTGTTATCCTCATAACCTTACTCTTTCCTGTATTCACCTTTAATTTTCTTCTTTTGCACACCCTACCAAATTCATCCACCAATCTCTGCAACTTCTCTTCAGAATCTCCCAAGAGCACAGTGTCATCAGCAAAGAGCAGCTGTGACAACTCCCACTTTGTGTGTGATTCTTTATCTTTTAACTCCACGCCTCTTGCCAAGACCCTCGCATTTACTTCTCTTACAACCCCATCTATAAATATATTAAACAACCACGGTGACATCACACATCCTTGTCTAAGGCCTACTTTTACTGGGAAAAAATTTCCCTCTTTCCTACATACTCTAACTTGAGCCTCACTATCCTCGTAAGTTTAGATTTCTCACTACGAGGATAGTGAGAAATCTAAACTTATCTAATTTAAATCCATTACTGCGGGTTCTCTCTTGGAGATATATCCTCAAGACCTTGTTAATATCCCCTTTATTAATACCTATCTTCCACTTATACACTTCGATCAGGTCTCCCCTCATTCTTCGTCTAACAAGTGAATGTAACTTAAGAGTCTTCAATCTTTCTTCATAAGGAAGATTTCTAATGCTATGTATTAATTTAGTCATCCTACGCTGAATGTTTTCTAACGAATTTATGTCCATTCTGTAATATGGAGACCAGAATTGAGCTGCATAATCTAGGTGAGGCCTTACTAATGATGTATAAAGCTGCAGTATGACCTCTGCACTTCTGTTGCTTACACTTCTTGATATAAATCCCAGTAATCTATTTGCCTTATTACGTACGCTTAGGCATTGCTGTCTTGGTTTAAGGTTGCTGCTAACCATAACCCCCAAGTCCTTTTCGCAATCTGTATGGCTAAGTTCTACATTATTTAACTTATAAGTGCTAGGATTATGGACACTCACGAGCTTCAGAACCTTGCATTTATCTACATTGAACTGCATCTGCCACTTTTCTGACCAAGAGTAGAGTTTGTCTAAATCCTCCTGAAGTTCCCTAACATCTACATTTGAATCAAATATCCTACCTATCTTCGTGTCATCGGCGAATTTGCTCATATCACTAGTAATTCCTTCATCAAGATCATTGATATATATTATAAACAACAACGGGCCCAAGACTGATCCCTGTGGAACGCCACTTGTTACTGATCCCCACTCGGATTTAACCCCATTTATGGACACTCATTGCTTCCTGTCTGTGAGCCATGATTCGATCCACGAGAGCACCCTTCCCCCAATGCCATGAGCTGCTACTTTCTTCAACAGTCTTTGGTGCGGAACTCTATCAAATGCCTTACTAAAATCTAAGTAAATAATATCAAATTCTTTATCGTGGTCAACAGCCTCAAAAGCTTTACTGAAGAAAGTTAATAAATTAGTTAGACAAGACCGGCCTCTTGTGAATCCATGCTGAGTATCATTAATCAAGCTATGCTTATCGAGATGGCTTCTTATAATCTGAGCTATAATTGACTCTAGTAATTTGCCTACAATTGAGGTCAGGCTTATTGGGCGGTAATTTGACGGTAACGACTTGTCCCCTGTTTTAAAAATAGGAATTACATTAGCCATCTTCCACATATCAGACACTACACCTGTTTGAAGAGATAAATTAAAAATATTAGTTAATGGTTCACAGACTTCCATTTTGCATTCCTTTAGAACCCTTGAAAAAACCTCATCAGGACCCGGTGACTTATTTTGCTTCAGTCGGTCTATCTGCTTCACAACCATTTCACTAGTGACTGTGATGTTACATAATTTATCTTCTTCTGGCCCACTATAAAAATTAATTACCGGAATATTATTAGTGTCTTCCTGTGTAAAAACCGAGAGAAAATAATTATTTAAAATCGAGCACATTTCATTCTCTTTGTCAGTAAGATGCCCATAGTTATTTTTAAGGGGACCTATCTTATCTCTGACTTTTGTTCTATATACCTGGAAAAAACTTTTTGGGTTAGTTTTAGAATCCCTAGCAACTTTAATTTCATAGTCCCTTTTAGCTTTTCTTATCCCCTTTTTAATGTCCCTCTTAATGTCAATATACTGATTCATAAGATGACCCTCGCCTCTTTTGATACGCCTATAAATTCCTTTCTTATGCCCTAGTAGATATTTCAGCCTATTATTCATCCATTTTGGGTCATTTCTATTTGATCTAATTTCTTTATAAGGGATAAACGTTCTTTGAGCAGCATGTATTGTGTTCAGAAAACTGTCATATTGATAGCTCTCTTCGTTACCCCAGTCAACAGATGATAAGTGTTCTCTAAGCCCATCGTAATCTGCTAAGCGAAAATCTGGGACTGTTACTGAGTTATCCCTACTATCATACTTCCATTCAATTCTAAATGTAATTGATTTGTGGTCGCTAGCACCCAGTTCCTCTGAAACTTCTAAATTATTAACAAGGGATTCATTGTTTGCCAGAACTAAGTCAAGCAGGTTATTACCCCTTGTAGGTTCTGTCACAAACTGCTTCAAAAAACAATCCTGAACTACTTCTAAGAAGTCGTATGATTCTAAATTCCCAGTCAAGAAATTCCAATCAATATGACTAAAGTTAAAGTCTCCTAGAATTACTACATTATCGTGCCTTGTGGCCCTAACAATTTCCTCCCATAGTAGTCTCCCCTGGTCCCTATCTAAATTTGGGGGACGGTATATCACACCTAAAATTAATTTTTCATGCCCCTCTGAAAATTCTATCCAAACAGACTCTGTATGTGTTACTTCAGACTTAATACCCGTTTTTATGCAACAGTTCAAGCGATCTCGGACATACAATGCCACCCCACCCCCCTTCCCGATACTTCTATCTACTTGGAACAATTTAAAACCCTGAATGTGACATTCTGCAGGCATGTCCCGACTTTTTGAATTAAACCACGTCTCAGTAATGGCAAATACATCTATGTTACCTGCACTAGCAACTAGTCTCAACTCGTCCATCTTATTCCTAGCACTGCGACTATTTGTGTAATAAATACTTAAAGACCCTCCTCTCTCTTTACCCTTCCTGCTCCTTTCTGTTATTCCACTAAACCTATTACTGTCCTTGTCAATTAGTGCCACTGGCTTTCCAATATCCACCTCATTTTGCCTATTACTAGTTCTCCTAGTACTCATATTACTACCCTGAGACTTCACAGTTTTCCCGCAAAAACCCATACCACTAACTATTCCTAGTTTAAAGACCTAACAGCTCCCTCCACTGCGTTGGCCAGTGCTCCCACCCCACACCTAGATAAGTGAACCCCATCCCTGGCATACATGTCATTTCTGCCATAGAAGAGGTCCCAGTTGTCAATGAATGTTACCGCATTTTCCTTACAGTATTTGTCCAGCCAGCAATTGACACCAATTGCTCTGGACAACCATTCATTTCCAACTCCTCTCCTTGGCAAAATGCCACATATGACAGGTTTCCCACCCTTCCTCCTAATTATCTCTATTGCTGACCTATACCTGCTAATCAGGTCCTCACTCCTACGTCTGCCAACATCGTTGCCTCCAGCACTGAGACAGATAATAGGATTGCTCCCATTACCTCTCATGATGTCATCCAGACGGCTAACAATATCCTTCATCCCAGCCCCAGGAAAACACACTCTCTGCCTCCTACTCCTATCCTTCAAGCAGAATGCCCTATCCATGTACCTAATCTGGCTATCCCCAACAACAACAATGTTTTTACCTTCCTTGGCGTCGTCCGTCGTGATGCTCCGAGTAGTCGACTCACATTCGCCAGGTAGCATTACACCACTTGTAGAATTCGTCAAGACGTTCTCGATGGTCTTCGTTGGGGTTTCTAGGGATGTCTCACTCACGTCTGCCAATGCTTCTTTGGTGCTCGTTGTGGCATTCCCAGTAGAACACTCACATTCGTCGGGTAGCACCGAGAATGGGTTGGAAGTTTCCACGGTAGTCTTCTGGTTTCTCGTTGTTTCTGCCTCTCCAACCGTTTTCTTGATCTTCAGCTTGGTTCCATGTTGCCCGGCCACTGACCAAGCTCCCCTCTTAACCTGGGGACTCACAACAGGAGGATTACTACGAATCCTCTTGTTCTCCTCCGTTAATCGCCGTATCTCCATCTTAGCAACTCTGAGCTCTTCTCTCAGCTGCTGGTAAAGTTGCTCAAGAGAGGGCATTAATATCCCCTTTATTAATACCTATCTTCCACTTATACACTTCGATCAGGTCTCCCCTCATTCTTCGTCTAACAAGTGAATGTAACTTAAGAGTCTTCAATCTTTCTTCATAAGGAAGATTTCTAATGCTATGTATTAATTTAGTCATCCTACGCTGAATGTTTTCTAACGAATTTATGTCCATTCTGTAATATGGAGGCCAGAATTGAGCTGCATAATCTAGGTGAGGCCTTACTAATGATGTATAAAGCTGCAGTATTTCCTCTGGACTTCTGTTGCTTGCACTTCTTGATATAAATCCCAGTAATGTGTCAGACTTACTGGTGTCAGATGTACTGGCGTCGGACGTACTGGTGTCAGACATACTGGTGTCAGACGTACTGGTGTCAGACATACTGGTGTCAGACGTACTGGTGTCAGACGTACTGGTGTCAGACTTACTGGTGTCAGATGTACTGGTGGCGGACGTACTGGTGTCAGACGTACTGGTGTCAGACGTACTGGTGTCAGTCATACTGATAGGGCTCGTCTTTATCAAGTGTTTAATGGTTGATGAAAAGCTCGTGGCTGCATTCAGTTTATGGTCATTAATCAGAATCAGGTGGTCCATGTTAGCGAGCTGCCAGTCTAATATGAAGGTAAGTTTGTCACAGGGTGTGACTAGGAGGCACCAGATAATTAAAGCTTATTGTCTTTTTTCCTCCGTGTCAGAGAATTTAATGGAAGAACTCTACGCTGTTGATTGTACAGTGTTGATGACGAGGTCTTCTTCTTCTTCTTCTTCTTCTTCTTCTTCTTCTTCTTCTTCTTCTTCTTCTTCTTCTTTTCAATGTTTTTCTTTTCCTTCTTATCATCTTTATTTCTCTCCCTCTCCTGCGCCCTTACACACTGATGAGTAGCCAAAACCTTAACACGAATAAGGAAAATATGCAATTGCTGCCAGAAAGACGGACGCATCTCTCAGCCAAGAGTTCCCTTTGTGCCTTCCCTCTCAGCAGTGAGTGTGTGTCATGCCTTTTCTCTCTGCCTTTTCTCCTTTCCTGCTATCTGGTGTACAGAATGTTACTTTGTTTTCGCCCTTCTCCGTACAACACGTTGTATTTTATTTCTCTTTGATGGCCTCACCTAATATTTTTTCAATTTTTCTATTTATTTTTCTTCCTCATCTGCTCCCCATTGCTCTCTCTCTCTCTCTCTCTCTCTCTCTCTCTCTCTCTCTCTCTCTCTCTATCTCTCTCTCTCTCTCTCTCTCTCTCTCTCTCTCTCTCTCTCTCTCTCTCTCTCTCTCTCTCTCTCTCTCTCTACATATGGTTTGACAAGGTTAGGATCCCTAGCTTTCATTGACAAGCTATTTACAGGTTAAGGATTCCTAACTTTATTGACAAAGCTAAGAGCTGTTACCTACATCAGCTCATTTGAAAGCATTTTTATTGTTATGAGACATACAAGTAGGGAACAGGATGAAGTTGGTTTACATCTGGGCCAGCATTTTCATTTGATCAACTGACGTTATCTCGTTGACATCATTATGCTGCACTGAATGTGTTCCATACTCGAGTCATCCTGGGTATGTAATGGATCTCAGATGGAGTGATGTTCTGGAGAAGGGCAGCCAGAGTCAAGTTGCTGCTTTCTGCCCGTCTTGTGGCATAAAAGCTTGGCATAAAAGCTGTCCTCGAAGTGGATCCAAGTGTGGTACTTTGACAATATTGGCCTTGTACATAACAGTAAGGCCACCCACATCCCTCCTATGTTGAAGGCTCTGCTGAAATGACAGATCTATCCAGGATGGGTCCAGGCGAGAGATGAGACGTCTTGCTCTGTTCTCTACTCTGTCAAGCAGTCGCAGATGAGAGGGGGGAGCAGGCAAAGAAAGAAAGTGGAGCATACTCATGGTGCGAGCGTACTTGTGCCTCGTACAGAATCTTGCAACCCCTACTGTCAAGTAGATGCGAGATACGGCGAAGTGCTGTAAGCTTCCTGGCTACCTTGTTTGCAAGATTTACAACATGGTTCTTCATGGTTAGTTTGGAGTCAGATTTCACCCCAAGGATATCAACTTCTTCTCCAGGTGCCAACACCCTCCCATTCATCCTTACTACTGCACCAGCATTACCATCATGGTGCCTAGAGACGATCATCATTTGCGATTTCTCAGGTGCAAATGTTACTTGCCATCTATTTCCCCAAGCTGATATAGCTCTCAGCTGGTGATTGATGTAGCTTAGAGCAGCTGGCATTTCTTCTCTTGGATAAGTGAATGTCAGTGTGCAGTCGTCTGCACACTGAATTGAGCTGCATAATCTAGGTGAGGCCTTACTAATGATGTATAAAGCTGCAGTATGATCTCTGGACTTCTGTTGAATATGATATTGTGTATATGGACTTCAGTAAGGCTTTCGATAGAGTTCCACATCAGAGGCTATTGAGTAAACTTAACGCACTCGGAATAGGAGGAGAATTTTTTTCCTGGGTAGAGGCATGGCTGACAAATAGGCAGCAGAGAGTTTACATAAATGGGGAGAAATCAGAATGGGGGCACGTCACAAGCGGTGTTCCTCAGGGGTCAGTGTTGGGCCCCTTGTTGTTCACAATTTACATAAACGACATAGATGAGGAAATAAATAGTGACATAAGCAAATTTGCTGATGACACCAAAATAGGCCGTCCAATTCATTCTATTGAGGACATTAAAGCACTCCAGGATGATTTGAATAGACTGATGAAGTGGTCGGAGAAGTGGCAGATGCAGATTAATATAGACTAATGCAAAGTTCTAAATGTTGGACAGGACAATAACCATGCCACATATAAACTAAATAATGTAGATCTTAATACTACTGATTGCGAAAATGATTTAGGAGTTCTGGTTAGCAGTAATCTAAAACCAAGACAACAGTGCATTAGCGTTCGCAATAACGCTAACAGAATTCTTGGCTTCATATCTAAAAGTATTAATAATAGAAGTCCTCAGGTTGTTCTTCAACTCTGTATATCTTTTGTTAGGCCTCATTTAGATTATGCTGCTCAGTTCTTGTCACCGTATTACAGAATGGATATAAATGCTCTGGAAAACGTACAAAAGAGGATGACAAAGATGATTCCATGTATCAGAAATCTTCCCTATGAGGATAGACTGAGGGCCCTGAATCTGCACTCCCTCGAGCGGCGAAGAATTAGGGGGGATATGATCGAGGTGTATAAATGGACAACAGGAATAAATAAAGGGGATGTAAATAGCGTGCTGAACATTTCCAGCCAAGTCAGGACTAGTAGCATTGGTTTCAAGTTGGAAAAATTCAGATTCAGGAAGGATACAGGGAAGCACTGATTTGGTAATAGAGTTGTGGATGAGTGGAACAATCTCCCAAGTACAGTTATTCAGGCCTAAACGTTGTGTAGTTTTAAAAATAGGTTAGATAAATACATGAGTGGGTGTGGGTGGGTGTGAGTTGGACCTGACTAGCTTGTGCTGCTGGGTCGGGTGCCGTGCTCCATCCTTGAGTGACTGGGTGACCAGACTGGGTGGGTCATTGGGCCAAACAGGGGGGGAGATGGACCTGCTCCGCATGGGTCAGTATGCCTGTTGCAGTGTTCCTTCTTTCTTATGTTCTTAAGAATTATAAACTAATAAGTCTAACGTCACACATAAAAATCTTTGAAACTGCGCAATCCAGGGAAACTTGAGTTTGGCAAAGGTCGCTTCTGCCTCCGGTCACTAATGAATCACTATGATATGGTCCTGGTTGCACTGGAGGACAAACAGAATGCATAGTGCACAAAAATATTGCAAAATCCTTCGGCAAGTGCGATTATTGTGTAAAAGAGTAAATATGTGTACTAAAGTAATAACTTGAAAAGTGGGCATATGGATCTTCAACTTTCTAACCAATCGAACACAAATAAATATGAGTCGGAATCTGCCACAGCGAAAAATCTGTTCCACAAGGCGCAGTACTCGTCCCCATCCTGTTCATCATCCCCTTATCAGACATAGAACATGGAAACATAAGAAAGAAGGAGCTCTGCATCAGGCTTACTAGCCCCTACTAGGTAGCTCCTTCTCAAACCCAAACCCACTAACAAAAATATTTGCCCAACCCAGTTTCAATGCTACCCAAGGAGTAAGTATTGATAGCCTTATTAATAAATTCATGTCCAAGTCCCACTCATAATCCATCCCTTTCCACTCATGTATTTATCTTACCTATATCTGAAGAAACCCAAGCTCATAGCTTCAATAACCCTACTAAGAAAGCTATTCCTCTCATCGACTAATCTATTTCCAAACCTATGTCCCATATTCCTATATCCTTTCTAAATCTAAACTTATCCAATCTGAATTCATTATTTCGAATTCTTTCCTGAAGGAATATTATCAGTATCTTGTTTATATCTCCTATATGTATACCCATCTTCCACTAATACATTTCAATCATGTTTGCCTCAATCTATATCTTACTAAAGAATATAGTTTTAGGGATTCTAATCTTTCTCCTTATGGAAGATTTCTAATGCATTGGATTAATTTTGTTATTCTTCTCCGAATGTTCTCTAACGAATTCGTATCCATTCTGTAGTTGGAGACCAGAACTGACCTGCATATTCTTGGTGAGGCCTTACTAATGATGTGTAGAGCTGTAGTATAACCTCTGAATTCCTGTTACTTATACTTCTTGATATAAATCCCAGCAATCTGTTTCCCTTATTACGTACGCTTAGGAACTGTGCTGTCTTGGCTTCAGTTTTCTGCTTACCATAACTTCTAAGTCCTTTTCACATTCTGTATGTTCAAGTTTGATATTATTTAGCCTATAAGTGCAAGGATCATTTACATTCCAGAGCATCAAGATTTTGCATTTATCTATATTGAACTGCATGTGCCACTTTTCTTACCACGAAAAAAACTGGTCTAAATCCTCTCAAAGTTTGGTGGCATCTTCCTTTGAATCAACTGTCCTGCCTATTATTGTATCGTCAGCGAATTTGCTCATATCACTTATTATTACCTAGTCAAGGTCATTAATGCACATTATTATCAAAACAGTGGGCCTAAATCTGATCCTTGTGGAACGCCATTTGTGACTGATCCCTAATCAGATTTCACCCCATTTATGCACGCTCTCTGTTTCCTATTGATTAGTCACGCCTCGATCCATAACAGGACTTTTTTCCCCTTATCATAAGCTGGCACTTTCTTTAACAGTCTTTTGAGTGGTACTGTTTCTAAAATCGAAATAAATAACATCGTGTTCTTTATCATGGTCAACTACTTTATTTGCTTTACTACAGAAAGTCAGTAAATTTATCAGGCAGAAACGGCCCCCTTGTGAATCCATGCTGAGCATCACAGATCAAATTATGCTTATCAGTTTTTTTTATAATATCAACTATAATTAACTCTAATAATTATTCCTATTACCTGGAGAGAGTTCCGGGGGTCAACGCCCCCGCGGCCCGGTCTGTGACCAGGCCTCCTAAGGTCAGTGTCCCAGGATGCGACCCACACCAGTCGACTAACACCCAGGTACCCATTTTACTGATGGGGAACATAGACAACAGGTTGAAAGAAACACGTCCAATGTTTCTACTCTGGCTGGGAATCACCAACACTGCCTTGCAGTCAGAATACACACCCACCTTGGCCCCTTTATCTTTTTCACCACCTATGCTCGCCCAAACACTATTCTCAACTTACACGACCTTTCCTTAGTCTTCAACTACACCAACACACCAACATACCTACTAGCTGACATGAATGCCTTTCATCACACCAGTAACAACCAACTTGGTCACCAATTACTCAACTTCACAAACCATAAACACCTAATTCACCTCAGCCCAGACTTCAACACCTTCTACAACCACACTGGCCAAAGCAAACCAGACATCATTCTGGCAAACCGATCCAGCTCTCTCTTTCAACACTACATCTCACCGGGCCCTATTACAGGCTCTCATCACATCCCAGTCATCTTACACATCTCCTCCAACCCTATCCTCATCCTGGCCACACATTCCTTCTCCTACAAGAACGCTGACTGGGATGCCTTCAAACAACACATAGATAATACTAACCTCACCTATGACTACAACAAACCTATCTCTGACATTGACACTCAACTTGCTCTCATCCAAGACACCATTACACAAGCAGCCAACACCGCAATACCAAAGAAAACCCACACCACTCGTTATTCCTTCAAACCGTCAATCAGAACAAGAAGACTAATTAACTGTTACCACAACCGCTTTCTCTACAACACACACAGATTTAATCAAGTCCGATTAGATCTCACTTACCTCAGAAACAACATTCTACACAGTCTAGACCAAGACCACAACAATCACTGGTCACAGCTCATACTACAAGCAGACAAACAGCCTATCAAAAACACCAAAGCCTTCTGGAACTTTATCAAAAAAATCAGAGGCACCACTCCCACCAACAAATTCAGACACATCACCCACAACAACACACACATCTCAGACCCGCAGGCTGCTACTAACATCTTCAAACACATCTGGGAGAACATCTTCCACCCTCACCCACCCCACCCTAACGCTATTCAACACATTCAGAACATAGAACACTGGAACACTACACACACACACGAAACAACACCAGACAGCCACATCCATCTGGACTCTCTTACCTCCTCCCAAGAACTTGACACTCCTTTCACCAACACAGACGTTAAAACTCTCCTCAGACACCTTCCTCCCAAGGCCCCTGGTGCCTCTGGCCTAAACCATATTATCCTGAAACACCTTCCTGACTCTATCATTACTGCCTACACAAACCTCCTCAATGCCTCCCTTGCCTCTGGATACTTCCCTTCCCTCTTCAAAGCTGCTACTGCTATCCTCCTTCCTAAACCCAATAAAGACCACTCTGACCCTAGAAACTATCGCCCTATCAGCCTCCTCGAAACTTTAGGAAAACTCTTTGAAAAACTCATCAATCATCGCCTTCGCAGATACCTGGAACACAATTCTCTACTTTCTGATGGCCAGTTTGGCTTCAGAACACACAGATCCACACAGGATGCCATTAACATCATTCTCAACTACATCCACATAAACACAAAACAAAGAAACAGGACAGCCCTGGTTGCAAAAGACGTTGAAAAAGCTTTTGACACTGTCTGGCACGAAGGGCTCAAGTACAAACTCTGCACTAACTTTAACCTGCCTCTCACTACTCGTAAACTCCTCTGCAACTTCCTAGACGGCCGTACCATGAGAATCAAATTCCAAGGCTGTTACTCTGACTACTTCACACTAAATGCCGGAGTACCCCAGGGATCTGTCCTCTCCCCTACCCTCTACATTTTATACACTAACGACATTCCAACACCTGTATACCACAACTCCATCACACTAGCCTATGCAGACGACATTACACAACTTATCACTCATGCCAATATAGATACACTCACACACAAAACACAAAATGAGGTCGACAGGATAGCCATCTGGGAACAAAAATGGAGGATCAAAACCAATGCAGCTAAATCCAGCATTACGTATTTTAACTACAGGAAACGTGATCCTCCATTACCTGTCGAGCTCAGAACAGCTGACACCCGCACTTACATCCCCATCACACAATCTGTCACTGTCCTTGGCGTTAATCTTGACTACCTTCTTCGTTTACACGGACACATTCACTCAAGGCATGCAATAGCTAGTAAGGCCCTTGCGGGCCTCTACAAGCTGAAACATGCCTCTCAACGCACCAAACTACACCTCTACAAATCCCTAATACGTCCTCTGATAACTTACTCTCCTCTAGCCCTCTCTCTTGCAGCAAAAACAAACTTACTTAAACTGCAGCGTGTCCAGAACAAGGCGCTGCGCTGGGTGCTTGATGTCAGATGGGAGGACTTCGCCACAAGCGAGTCTCTCCATGCCCAATTAGACATCCCTGCGCTGAATCTGTACTGGAAGACGCTCAGTGACAGACAGATAGACAAACTTGAGACACGACATGACTACTGGACCTCTCTCCTTGACGAAGACATTCGCAGACCCACAAACCAACACAACCTTTTCTACTCCTTGCATGATCCTGCTCCTAACCCTATTTACAAATAACCTTGGATTCGCTGACAGGTACCTTCTATGACAGGTACCATTCTCTGACCCACGTTCGCCTTAGCTTTTGGGTTAAGACATGGCTCAGTTCTACACTCCTCTCTAGCGCTAAACGTCGCATGTCCCTTCCTCCCCGCTCACCCCACCGGAGTCCCAACAGAAGAGCCTGAATTTCTCTTCTCAATATCTGTCCCACGATCGCCTTCGCTGCTGGGTTAAGCCCTGGCTCTATTTCTACGACTAAGAACACTCCTCTCCAGCACTATTCTTCGTCTGTCCCGTCTTCCCCGCTCATCCCATTTGGGATCTTACCTGAACTTTCGTTCGTTCGTTCGTACTTCAACTCCATATTGTTTCAGACTATGGAACAATACTCTTCTCCAGACTGAGGGACTGACCACCTCAAAACTTCAAGGGTGATGGACTGATTACATCGTCTTCAAGTCTCTTCTGCTTCTATCAACTTTTCTGTACTCGACTGAAGAAGCCTACTGTGTAGGCGAAACGTTTCGAAATAAAGATACCTAACTGTTGCATATGTGTCTTACCTAATAAAGATACCTAACTGTTGCATATGTGTCTTACCTAACAATTATTCCTATATATGAGGTCAGGCTTATTGGGTAGTAGCTTACCATCTGTTTTAAAAAACCGGAATAACATCTCATACACTACAGCCATCTGTTTGAAGAGATATAATAAATAGTTTAGTTAATGGTTCACTCCATAAGTGCAAAACAAGTATCAGGGACCATCAGTCAACTTGGTTCTTTACCATATAACTAGTGACTGTGATATAAGATAATTTATTTTCTTCAGGCTCACTATACAAATTAATTACTGTCTTCTTGTAAGAAACCCGAGAGGGAAAAATTATTTAAAATCGAGTACATTTCATTCTCTTTATCAGTAAGCTGTTCAGAATTAGTTTTAAGTTGACCTAACTTTTCTCTAACCTTTGTTCAATAAACCTGAAAAAAGCTTTACGGGTTTGTTTTCGAATCATTAGCAACTTTAATTTCATAGTTTCTTTTAGCTTTTCTTATCATTTTTTTAATCTCCTATTAAAGTGTGTATACTGATCCATGAGATGACCCTCACCTCTTTTGATAGTACTATAAATTCCTTTCTTCCACCCTGAAAGATGATTGAGCCTTTTGCTAATCTATTTCGGATCATTTCTATCCGATCTCATTTCTCTAAACGGATTAATGTTCTTTCTGCATCGTGTATATTGCTTAGAAAATGATATATTCACAATTCTATTCGTTACCTCAATCTACTCATGATAGATGTTCTCTAAGCTCATTGTAATTTGCTAAGAGAAAATCTGGAACCGTTACTAAATTATCCCTACTATCATTTTTCCATTCAGTACTGAAGGTAATCGATTTGTGGTCGCTCGCGCCAAGTTCTTCTGCAATCTCTAGATTATTAACAAGAGTATCCCTGCTAGTCAGAACCAAGTAAGCAGGTTATTTCCCCTTGTTGGTTCTGTCACAAACTGCTCCAAAATATCTCCAGATATCTAAATGGCTAGCCAAACCTATATAATCAGATTTACCCTACTCTAATGCATGCAGTCCTTCTATCTCATTCAGCATCTCATATTCACTCTTAACTCTCTTTACTCTGTAGATATTCTTTCCTTAGGTATCATTCGTCAAAATATTTTTGAGAATTCTTTCCCCTCTTCATTGAATTGATTCCTGTTGTACTCATTCTCTTTTCATTTATTGCCAGTTCTTTATTCCTGCACTCAGTCTATCATGTACTATATTTTCAATGAAAAAAAAATTATTCTACGTACTTCAGAAAGTGACACTAGTAAGAATACTTTTGCTGTTCATTTTGACAGGTCATTCTTAAACGAGCAATACATCTCAATAGTCTCTTTATTTTCTCTGGTTCTGTCTAACCTATTTTCGTCTTGAATTTTCGAAAAACTTTATTTATCGTTTCATATTTAATGATTAAACTAAATATTCAAGCTACTTACTCAAGCATCACTAAATATAGACAAGCCTATGCTTTAATCTTACTGTTAGGTTAATAAACTGTTTTCGTGTTGTGTCATACATCATCATGCATCACATATCATTCTGAACCACGTATGTCAGAAAATGATGCAGGGGATCACGATTAAGGTACAGAGGCAATGTTTCTTCGTAAAATACTGTCCACAATTAATCCTTTGAAATGCTCGTTCCATATACCACACATCCCAATATACACCAATATAAGATTATTCAACCTCAACTTTCACCCACTAAATATTTGTGAATATTAATTAATTGATTGCAGTGATTAATATTGATAGAGGGTCATAAGCAGCTTGCTCTAAATATCCATTCAACAGCTTTCACCATAATGTAGAGGAACAATAATAATACACAGTAAAGAAAAAAAGTTTAATGAATAAGAACATAAGAACATAAGAAAGGAGGAACACTGCAGCAGGCCTGTTGGCCCATACTAGGCAGGTCCTTTACAATTCATCCCACTAACAAACATTTGACCAACCCAATTTTCAATGCTACCCAAGAAATAAGCTATGATGTGCAAGTCCCACTCAAATCCAACCCCTCCCACTCATGTACTTATCCAACCTAAATTTGAAACTACTCAAAGTCCTAGCCTCAATAACCCAACTAGGTAGACTGTTCCACTCATGTATATTTATATCTCCTTCCTCCCAACTACACAACCTACAGATAAAAATTTATATGCGTAGATACTGGAAGAAGAAGAATCAACATCCCTCTGTTGACTTCAACACCTTACCACAATCATCTTGCAATCTTCCTGAGTCAGTCCAGCTCTGTTTCCACTTCAATTGATCCCACACCACTGGAAAATAGCAGCTTTTCCTAGCTATTGTATATTCCAGACACCGACAGATAATAATTTCTTTGGACATTTTCAGCCACCAGGACAACTATATCAGCTCATAGGCTTTGTAAATTGTATTTTAATAGATGTTGATTACCTTAAAAATATTTTGAGGTAATTGTCAATTGCATGCTTCAAATCCTGAAATACTTCTATATTTACTAATATAAAATGTCCTAATTTTACTCTTTCAGGTAGTATAAAAAAATCACAGATTCAAATACGTCTTTTAATCCAGTAGACATAAACTGACGTGAGTATGTATAAAAAAACGTCGTGTTCATATCTAACAGTCTCTGGTATTTTCTATTTTATCTATAATTAATTCATATTTTACAGTACAATAAGTCACTATCCAGACCTTGAACAGGAGCTTATGTAAGCCCCACTAACATGTGGGTATCGCACAGCGTACTCAGCTCTCACACTGAGGTCCGGAGTTCGAATCACCGGTACGGCTGGAAAACATTAGAGACGTGTTACCGTAAGACACTTGCTGTCCCTGTTCGCACATCAGTAAAATGGGTACCTGGGTTTTAGTCGACTGGTGTGGGTCGCATCCTGGGACAAAACTGACCTAATTTTCCCGAAATGCTGTACATAAGAAGGGGCTTTCTGTTTAGTAGTATATCATTGCTGTCAGCTAGAACTGTATACCATGTACATGGAAATGTAAACACAAATGCAGTATAATGTGATCCTTTATTGACAACGTTTCACCCACACAGTGGGCTTTTTCAAGTCACACACGGATCTACCTGGGGTTGCATTTGTGTTTATATTTCCATTGTGTCGGTATTTTATACCATTTATTTCCATACCATGTACATGTACTTCTATACAGAAAGATATTATTATTATATTATATTAACTCCCTTTCCCATACCAACCACTGGTGAGGGGCTCTTGATCTGAGGAATTGGTTCTGTGCTCTAGTTCCCTGAATTAAGCCTGAATTCGATCCACATCCCCCCCAAAAAAGGCGCTGTATAAACCTAAGGGTTTAGCGCTTCCCTCTTGATTATAATAATAATAATTCACATGCCAAACCAGGGACAGGTTGAACATCTCAAGATAATTATTGTCGAACCACTAGACATAAGAAAATTTTTATCAGGGTCCTCTCCCCTCCCCATCAGGTCTAGTACCATACTTAAGTTTACCTGGCCTTTAGAATCCCCAATAAAGTATTAGTTACCAGCTTCCCATACCATTAACTGTTACTTGGCGACTACTCATATTTAGCGGCAGCTTGTGTCTAGTTCATATTGGTAGAAGATCCTATAAAGCTTCATTAAGCTTTACATCTGACTGAAAATAAGACCTATTTTGTTTGTCAGCAACGAACCCCGACACAACTGTTATATCCTGTCTGCTGTATCTAATTCTCCCAAATATCTACAACATATAATTGTTTACTTCCCGTTTAACACAGTTGACATTATTGCTTGAAGCTAGGTAAACTTTATACAACACTGGGTGTCTCTTTACACTGAAATATATCATCACAATAATGCTATTGCTTATATTTGAAGAACCTTTTTCATTTCGCCCGTCCTACTTTCAGGCACATAAACCAAATTTCAAAAATCTTATATCTCACTCTTATTATAGAAAAACGCTTCTCATAATTACAATTATTTATACTCCTTTTCGTTCATCGATAATTTCCCATCAAACTTCCCTACATTTTCACATTTTGTTTCCTCAGATATACCAATTTTAATTATTTTAATTCCTTCCCATTTCATTTCATTTCAACTTTTCGTGAAGCAGTACTAAGGAACCCATTTTGTTAATATAATTTAACAAATCTTAACTTCAAATCCACTTTTTAAACATCTAACCCCCAATCAACAAGGAAAATGAGAAAGTCAGGAAAGTAAAGGTGACTTTTCAGTAATTGAATGTAGAAGTTATAAGAATGGTTTGCCTTGTTAAATGTTGATAAAATTAAAAAAAAATGACACCAGCAATCCTGCAGGAGTTAATAAGTCTAATCGTTTTTCAACTCAATTAACGGGAAGGTATTGCAGTTCCTTCCTGGCTGGTTTTCGGTTTAGTTTACTAAACGCTGTATATATAACTCAGATAATGAGAAATTAAAGATTAGCTGTATAGTAATGCAGAAGATAGTGCAATATATGTGCAAGACAGGTTCCCATGTCTATAGTTCATTTGCGTCTTGTATTATTATTAAACATTTTTAAAATTTATTACAGGAAGTAACATATAACTAGTTGACTGAGTTTGATGTTGTTGATGTCGTTATTGGTAGTCTTGGTGTTGTTATTGTTGATGCTGTTATCAGTGAAGTTGCTATTATTGGTAATGTTGACGTTCCTGGTGGTGATAATGTTGCTGTTATTGGTGGTGATAATGTTGCTGTTATTGGTGGTGATAATGTTGCTGTTATTGGTGGTGATAATGTTGCTGTTATTGGGGGTGATAATGTTGCTGTTATTGGTGGTGATAATGTTGTTGTTTAGTGGAGATAAGTTGTTGTTAGATAATGTTGCTGTTATTAGTGGAGATAATGTTGTTGTTAGATAATGTTGCTGTTATGATAATGTTGCTGGTGATAACTGTTATTAGTGGAGATAATGTTGCTGTTATTGGTGGTGATAATGTTGCTGTTATTGGTGGTGATAATGTTGCTGTTATTAGTGGAGATAATGTTGCTGTTATTAGTGGAGATAATGTTGCTGTTATTAGTGGAGATAATGTTGCTGTTATTAGTGGAGATAATGTTGCTGTTATTAGTGGGGATAATGTTGCTGTTATTGGTGGGGATAATGTTGCTGTTATTAGTGGAGATAATGTTGCTGTTATTGGTGGTGATAATGTTGCTGTTATTGGTGGGGATAATGTTGCTGTTATTGGTGGTGATAATGTTGCTGTTATTGGTGGTGATAATGTTGCTGTTATTGGTGGTGATAATGTTGCTGTTATTGGTGGTGATAATGTTGCTGTTATTAGTGGAGATAATGTTGTTGTTATTGGTGGTGATAATGTTGTTGTTATTGGTGGTGATAATGTTGTTATTAGCGGAGATAATGTTGTTGTTATTGGTGGTGATAATGTTGCTGTTATTAGTGGAGATAATGTTGTTGTTATTGGTGGTGATAATGTTGTTGTTATTGGTGGTGATAATGTTGTTATTAGCGGAGATAATGTTGTTGTTATTGGTGGTGATAATGTTGCTGTTATTGGTGGTGATAATGTTGCTGTTATTGGTGGTGATAATGTTGCTGTTATTAGTGGAGATAATGTTGTTGTTATTGGTGGTGATAATGTTGTTATTAGCGGAGATAATGTTGTTGTTATTGGTGGTGATAATGTTGCTGTTATTGGTGGTGATAATGTTGCTGTTATTAGTGGAGATAATGTTGTTGTTATTGGTGGTGATAATGTTGTTATTGGTGGTGATAATGTTGCTGTTATTAGTGGAGATAATGTTCTTGTTATTGGTGGTGATAATGTTGTTGTTACTAGTGGAGATAATGTTGTTGTTATTGGTGGTGATAATGTTGTTATTGGTGGTGATAATGTTGTTATTGGTGGTGATAATGTTGCTGTTATTGGTGGAGATAATGTTGCTGTTATTAGTGGAGATAATGTTGCTGTTATTGGTGGTGATAATGTTACTGTTATTAGTGGAGATAATGTTGCTGTTATTGGTGGTGATAATGTTGTTATTAGTGGAGATAATGTTGTTGTTATTGGTGGAGATAATGTTGCTGTTATTGGTGGTGATAATGTTGCTGTTATTGGTGGAGATAATGTTGCTGTTATTAGTGGAGATAATGTTACTGTTATTAGTGGAGATAACGTTGTTGTTATTGGTGGTGATAATGTTGTTATTAGTGGAGATAATGTTGTTGTTATTGGTGGAGATAATGTTGCTGTTATTGGTGGTGATAATGTTGCTGTTATTGGTGGAGATAATGTTGCTGTTATTAGTGGAGATAATGTTGCTGTTATTAGTGGTGATAATGTTGCTGTTATTGGTGGTGATAATGTTGCTGTTATTAGTGGAGATAATGTTGCTGTTATTGGTGGTGATAATGTTGCTGTTATTGGTGGTGATAATGTTGCTGTTATTAGTGGAGATAATGTTGCTGTTATTGGTGGAGATAATGTTGCTGTTATTGGTGGTGATAATGTTGCTGTTATTGGTGGTGATAATGTTGCTGTTATTAGGGGAGATAATGTTGTTGTTATTGGTGGAGATAATGTTGCTGTTATTAGTGGAGATAATGTTGCTGTTATTAGTGGAGATAATGTTGCTGTTATTAGTGGGGATAATGTTGCTGTTATTGGTGGGGATAATGTTGCTGTTATTAGTGGAGATAATGTTGCTGTTATTGGTGGTGATAATGTTGCTGTTATTGGTGGGGATAATGTTGCTGTTATTGGTGGTGATAATGTTGCTGTTATTGGTGGTGACTGTGTTGCTGTTATTGGTGGAGATAATGTTGCTGTTATTAGTGGAGATAATGTTGCTGTTATTAGTGGAGATAATGTTGCTGTTATTGGTGGAGATAATGTTGCTGTTATAAGTGGAGATAATGTTGCTGTTATTAGTGGAGATAATGTTGCTGTTATTAGTGGAGATAATGTTGCTGTTATTGGTGGGGATAATGTTGCTGTTATTGGTGGGGATAATGTTGCTGTTATTGGTGGTGATAATGTTGCTGTTATTAGTGGGGATAATGTTGCTGTTATTAGTAGTGACAATGTTGCTGTTATTGGTGGTGATAATGTTGCTGTTATTAGTGGTGATAATGTTGCTGTTATTAGTGGTGATAATGTTGCTGTTATTAGTGGAGATAATGTTGCTGTTATTAGTGGAGATAATGTTGCTGTTATTAGTGGAGATAATGTTGCTGTTATTAGTGGAGATAATGTTGCTGTTATTGGTGGGGATAATGTTGCTGTTATTGGTGGTGATAATGTTGCTGTTATTAGTGGTGATAATGTTGCTGTTATTGGTAAGGATAATGTTGCTGTTATTGGTGGGGATAATGTTGCTGTTATTGGTAAGGATAATGTTGCTGTTATTGGTGGGGATAATGTTGCTGTTATTGGTGGTGACTGTGTTGCTGTTATTGGTGGAGATAATGTTGCTGTTATTGGTGGAGATAATGTTGCTGTTATTGGTGGAGATAATGTTGCTGTTATTAGTGGTGATAATGTTGCTGTTATTGGTGGGGATAATGTTGCTGTTATTGGTGGGGATAATGTTTCTGTTATTAGTGGTGTTGATGTTGCTGTTATTAGTGGTGATAATGTTGCTGTTATTGGTGGGGATAATGTTGCTGTTATTGGTGGTGATAATGTTGCTGTTATTAGTGGTGATAATGTTGCTGTTATTAGTGGTGATAATGTTGCTGTTATTAGTGGAGATAATGTTGCTGTTATTAGTGGAGATAATGTTGCTGTTATTAGTGGAGATAATGTTGCTGTTATTAGTGGAGATAATGTTGCTGTTATTGGTGGGGATAATGTTGCTGTTATTGGTGGTGATAATGTTGCTGTTATTAGTGGTGATAATGTTGCTGTTATTGGTAAGGATAATGTTGCTGTTATTGGTGGGGATAATGTTGCTGTTATTGGTAAGGATAATGTTGCTGTTATTGGTGGGGATAATGTTGCTGTTATTGGTGGTGATAATGTTGCTGTTATTAGTGGTGATAATGTTGCAGTTATTGGTAAGGATAATGTTGCTGTTATTGGTGGGGATAATGTTGCTGTTATTGGTGGTGATAATGTTGCTGTTATTGGTGGTGATAATGTTGCTGTTATTGGTAAAGATAATGTTGCTGTTATTAGTGGAGATAGTGTTGCTGTTATTAGTGGGGATAATGTTGCTGTTATTAGTGGTGATAATGTTGCTGTTATTAGTGGGGATAATGTTGCTGTTATTAGTGGAGATAGTGTTGCTGTTATTAGTGGTGATAATGTTGCTGTTATTAGTGGAGATAGTGTTGCTGTTATTAGTGGGGATAATGTTGCTGTTATTAGTGGTGACAATGTTGCTGTTATTGGTGGTGATAATGTTGCTATTATTAGTGGAGATAATGTTGTTGTTATTGGTGGAGATAATGTTGCTGTTATTAGTGGAGATAATGTTGTTGTTATTGGTGGTGATAATGTTTCTGTTATTGGTGGGGATAATGTCGCTGTTATTGGTGGGGATAATGTTGCTGTTATTAGTGGAGATAATGTTGCTCTTACTGGTGGGGATAATGTTGCTGTTATTGGTGGTGAAAATGTTGCTGTTATTGGTGGTGATAATGTTTCTGTTATTGGTGGTGATAATGTTGCTGTTATTGGTGGGGATAATGTTGCTGTTATTAGTGGTGACAATGTTGCTGTTATTGGTGGTGATTGTGTTGCTGTTATTAGTGGTGACAATGTTGCTGTTATTGGTGGTGATAATGTTGCTATTATTGGTGGAGATAATGTTGCTGTTATTGGTGGGGATAATGTTGCTGTTATTGGTGGTGATAATGTTGCTGTTTTTGGTGGGGATAATGTTGCTGTTATTGGTGGTGATAATGTTGCTGTTATTAGTGGGGATAATGTTGCTGTTATTAGTAGTGACAATGTTGCTGTTATTGGTGGTGATAATGTTGCTGTTAATGGTGGGGATAATGTTGGTGTTATTAGTGGTGACAATGTTGCTGTTATTGGTGGTGACTGTGTTGCTGTTATTAGTGGTGATAATGTTGCTATTATTGGTGGAGATAATGTTACTGTTATTGGTGGGGATAATGTTGCTGTTATTAGTGGTGATAATGTTGCTGTTATTGGTGGAGATAATTTTGCTGTTATTGGTGGAGATAATGTTGCTGTTATTAGTGGAGATAATGTTGCTGTTATTGGTGGAGATAATATTGCTGTTATTAGTGGTGATAATGTTGCTGTTATTAACGGAGATAATGTTGCTATTATTGGTGGTAAAAACGTTGCCGTTATTGGTGGAGATAATGTTGCTGTTATTAGTGGTGATAATGTTGCTGTTATTAGTGGTGACAATGTTGCTGTTATTGGTGGAGATAATGTTGCTGTTATTAGTGGTGATAATGTTGTTGTTATTAGTGGTGATAATGTTGCTGTTATTAGTGGTGATAATGTTGCTGTTATTAGTGGTGAAAATGTTGCTGTTATTGGTGGAGATAATGTTGCTGTTATTGGTGGTGATAATGTTGCCGTTATTGGTGGTGATAATGTTGCTGTTATTGGTGGGGATAATGTTGATGTTATTAGTGGTGATAATGTTGCTGTTATTGGTGGGGATAATGTTGCTGTTATTAGTGGAGATAATGTTGCTGTTATTGGTGGGGATAATGTTTCTATTATTAGTGGTGATAATGTTGCTGTTATTAGTGGTAATAATGTTGCTGTTATTAGTGGTGATAATGTTGCTGTTATTAGTGGTGATAATGTTGCTGTTATTAGTGGGGATAATGTTGCTGTTATTAGTGGTGATAATGTTGCTGTTATTGGTGGAGATAATGTTGCTGTTATTGGTGGGGATAATGTTGCTGTTATTAGTGGGGATAATGTTGCTGTTATTGGTGATGATAATGTTGCTGTTATTAGTGGAGATAATGTTGCTGTTATTGGTGGTGATAATGTTGCTGTTATTAGTGGAGATAATGTTGTTGTTATTGGTGGGGATAATGTCGCTGTTATTGGTGGGGATAATGTTGCTGTTATTAGTGGAGATAATGTTGCTGTTATTGGTGGGGATAATGTTGCTATTATTGGTGGTGATAATGTTGCTGTTATTGGTGGTGATAATGTTTCTGTTATTGGTGGTGATAATGTTGCTGTTATTGGTGGGGATAATGTTGCTGTTATTAGTGGTGACAATGTTGCTGTTATTGGTGGTGACAATGTTGCTATTATTGTTGGAGATAATGTTGCTGTTATTGGTGGGGATAATGTTGCTGTTATTGGTGGTGATAATGTTGCTGTTTTTGGTGGGGATAATGTTGCTGTTATTGGTGGTGATAATGTTGCTGATATTAGTGGGGATAATGTTGCTGTTATTAGTAGTGACAATGTTGCTGTTATTCGTGGTGATAATGTTGCTGTTATTGGTGGGGATAATGTTGCTGTTATTAGTGGTGACAATGTTGCTGTTATTGGTGGTGACTGTGTTGCTGTTATTAGTGGTGATAATGTTGCTATTATTGGTGGAGATAATGTTACTGTTATTGGTGGGGATAATGTTGCTGTTATTGGTGGTGATAATGTTGCTGTTATTGGTGGAGATAATTTTGCTGTTATTGGTGGAGATAATGTTGCTGTTATTAGTGGAGATAATGTTGCTGTTATTGGTGGAAATAATATTGCTGTTATTAGTGGTGATAATGTTGCTGTTATTAACGGAGATAATGTTGCTGTTATTGGTGGTAACAATGTTGCCGTTATTGTTGGAGATAATGTTGCTGTTATTGGTGGTGATAATGTTGCTGTTATTAGTGGTGACAATGTTGCTGTTATTGGTGGAGATAATGTTGCTGTTATAAGTGGTGATAATGTTGTTGTTATTAGTGGTGATAATGTTGCTGTTATTAGTGGTGATAATGTTGCTGTTATTAGTGGTGAAAATGTTGGTGTTATTGGTGGAGATAATGTTGCTGTTATTGGTGGTGATAATGTTGCTGTTATTAGTGGAGATAATGTTGTTGTTATTGGTGGTGATAATGTTGTTATTAGTGGAGATAATGTTGTTGTTATTGGTGGAGATAATGTTGCTGTTATTGGTGGTGATAATGTTGCTGTTATTAGTGGAGATAATGTTGTTGTTATTGGTGGTGATAATGTTGTTATTGGTGGTGATAATGTTGCTGTTATTGGTGGTGATAATGTTGCTGTTATTGGTGGAGATAATGTTGCTGTTATTAGTGGAGATAATGTTGCTGTTATTAGTGGAGATAATGTTGCTGTTATTAGTGGAGATAATGTTGCTGTTATTAGTGGAGATAATGTTGCTGTTATTAGTGGAGATAATGTTGCTGTTATTAGTGGAGATAATGTTGCTGTTATTAGTGGAGATAATGTTGCTGTTATTAGTGGAGATAATGTTGCTGTTATTGGTGGTGATAATGTTGCTGTTATTAGTGGAGATAATGTTGCTGTTATTGGTGGTGATAATGTTGCTGTTATTGGTGGTGATAATGTTGCCGTTATTAGTGGAGATAATGTTGCTGTTATTGGTGGAGATAATGTTGCTGTTATTGGTGGTGATAATGTTGCTGTTATTGCTGGTGATAATGTTGCTGTTAATAGTGAAGATAATGTTGTTGTTATTGGTGGAGATAATGTTGATGTTATTAGTGGAGATAATGTTGCTGTTATTGGTGGAGATAATGTTGCTGTTATTGGTGGGGATAATGTTGCTCTTATTGGTGGTGATAATGTTGCTGTTATTGGTGGTGATAATGTTGCTGTTATTAGTGGGGATAATGTTGCTGTTATTAGTGGAGATAATGTTGCTGTTATTGGTGGTGATAATGTTGCTGTTATTGGTGGGGATAATGTTGCTGTTATTAGTGGAGATAATGTTGCTGTTATTAGTGGAGATAATGTTGCTGTTATTGGTGGGGATAATGTTGCTGTTATTGGTGGTGATAATGTTGCTGTTATTGGTGGTGATAATGTTTCTGTTATTAGTGGAGATAATGTTGCTGTTATTAGTGGAGATAATGTTGCTGTTATTAGTGGAGATAATGTTGCTGTTATTAGTGGAGATAATGTTGCTGTTATTGGTGGGGATAATGTTGCTGTTATTGGTGGTGATAATGTTGCTGTTATTGGTGGTGATAATGTTGCTGTTATTGGTAAAGATAATGTTGCTGTTATTAGTGGAGATAGTGTTGCTGTTATTAGGGGTGATAATGTTGCTGTTATTGGTGGGGATAATGTTGCTGTTATTGGTGGGGATAATGTTGCTGTTATTGTTGGTGATAATGTTGCTGTTATTAGTGGAGATAATGTTGTTGTTATTGGTGGAGATAATGTTGTTGTTATTGGTGGAGATAATGTTGTTGTTATTGGTGGAGTTAATGTTGCTGTTATTAGTGGAGATAATGTTGCTGTTATTAGTGGAGATAATGTTGTTGTTATTGGTGGGGATAATGTTGCTGTTATTGGTGATGATAATGTTGCTGTTATTAGTGGAGATAATGTTGCTGTTATTGGTGGTGATAATGTTGCTGTTATTGGTGGAGATAATGTTGCTGTTATTGGTGGGGATAATGTTGCTGTTATTGGTGGGGATAATGTTGCTGTTATTGGTGATGATAATGTTGCTGTTATTAGTGGAGATAATGTTGTTGTTATTGCTGGTGACAATGTTGCTGTTATTAGTGGAGATAATGTTGTTGTTATTGGTGGAGATAATGTTGCTGTTATTAGTGGAGATAATGTTGTTGTTAATGGTGGTGATAATGTTGCTGTTATTAGTGGAGATAATGTTGCTGTTATTAGTGGAGATAATGTTGCTGTTATTGGTGGTGATAATGTTGCTGTTATTGGTGGTGATAATGTTGCTATTATTAGTGGAGATAATGTTGCTGTTATTAGTGGTGATAATGTTGCTGTTATTAGTGGAGATAATGTTGCTGTTATTGGTGGTGATAATGTTGCTATTATTAGTGGAGATAATGTTGCTGTTATTAGTGGTGATAATGTTGCTGTTATTAGTGGAGATAATGTTGCTGTTATTGGTGGTGATAATGTTGCTATTATTAGTGGAGATAATGTTGCTGTTATTAGTGGTGATAATGTTGCTGTTATTAGTGGAGATAATGTTGCTGTTATTGGTGGTGATAATGTTGCTATTATTAGTGGAGATAATGTTGCTGTTATTGGTGGTGATAATGTTGCTGTTATTAGTGGAGATAATGTTGTTGTTATTGGTGGAGATAATGTTGCTGTTATTAGTGGAGATAATGTTGTTGTTAATGGTGGGGATAATGTCGCTGTTATTGGTGGTGATAATGTTGCTGTTATTGGTGGGGATAATGTTGCTGTTATTGGTGGTGATAATGTTGCTGTTATTGGTGGTGATAATGTTTCTGTTATTGGTGGTGATAATGTTGCTGTTATTGGTGGGGATAATGTTGCTGTTATTAGTGGTGACAATGTTGCTGTTATTGGTGGTGATTAAGTTGCTGTTATTAGTGGTGACAATGTTGCTGTTATTGGTGGTGATAATGTTGCTATTATTGGTGGAGATAATGTTGCTGTTATTGGTGGGGATAATGTTGCTGTTATTGGTGGTGATAATGTTGCTGTTTTTGGTGGGGATAATGTTTCTGTTATTGGTGGTGATAATGTTGCTGTTATTAGTGGGGATAATGTTGCTGTTATTAGTAGTGACAATGTTGCTGTTATTGGTGGTGATAATGTTGCTGTTATTGGTGGGGATAATGTTGCTGTTATTAGTGGTGACAATGTTGCTGTTATTGGTGGTGACTGTGTTGCTGTTATTAGTGGTGATAATGTTGCTATTATTGGTGGAGATAATGTTACTGTTATTGGTGGGGATAATGTTGCTGTTATTGGTGGTGATAATGTTGCTGTTATTGGTGGAGATAATTTTGCTGTTATTGGTGGAGATAATGTTGCTGTTATTAGTGGAGATAATGTTGCTGTTATTGGTGGAGATAGTATTGCTGTTATTAGTGGTGATAATGTTGCTGTTATTAGCGGAGATAATGTTGCTGTTATTGGTGGTAACAATGTTGCTGTTATTGGTGGAGATAATGTTGCTGTTATTAGTGGTGATAATGTTGTTGTTATTAGTGGTCATAATGTTGCTGTTATTAGTGGTGATAATGTTGCTGTTATTAGTGGTGATAATGTTGCTGTTATTAGTGGTGAAAATGTTGCTGTTATTGGTCGTGATAATGTTGCCGTTATTGGTGGTTATAATGTTGCTGTTATTGGTTGGGATAATGTTGCTGTTATTAGTGGTGATAATGTTGCTGTTATTGGTGGGGATAATGTTGCTGTTATTAGTGGAGATAATGTTGCTGTTATTGGTGGGGATAATGTTTCTGTTATTAGTGGTGATAATGTTGCTGTTATTAGTGGTAATAATGTTGCTGTTATTAGTGGTGATAATGTTGCTGTTATTAGTGGTGATAATGTTGCTGTTATTAGTGGTGATAATGTTGCTGTTATTAGTGGTGAAAATGTTGCTGTTATTGGTGGAGATAATGTTGCTGTTATTAGTGGTGATAACGTTGTTGTTATTAGTGGTGATAATGTTGCTGTTATTAGTGGTGATAATGTTGCTGTTATTAGTGGTGAAAATGTTGCTGTTATTGGTGGAGATAATGTTGCTGTTATTGGTGGTGATAATGTTGCTGTTATTAGTGGTGATAATGTTGCTGTTATTAGTGGTGATAATGTTGCTGTTATTGGTGGTGATAATGTTGCTGTTATTGGTGGTGACAATGTTGCTGTTATTAGTGGTGATAATGTTGCTGTTATTAGTGGTGATAATGTTGCTGTTATTGGTGGAGATAATGTTGCTGTTATTAGTGGTGATAATGTTGTTGTTATTAGTGGTGATAATGTTGCTGTTATTGGTGGAGATAATGTTGCTGTTATTATTGGTGATAATGTTGCGGTTATTAGTGGTGATAATGTTGCTGTTATTAGTGGTGATAATGTTGCTGTTATTGGTGGGGATAATGTTGCTGTTATTAGTGGTGATAATGTTGCTGTTATTGGTGGGGATAATGTTCCTGTTATTAGTGGTGATAATGTTGCTGTTATTGGTGGGGATAATGTTGCTGTTATTAGTGGTGATAATGTTGCTGTTATTGGTGGGGATAATGTTTCTGTTATTAGTGGTGATAATGTTGCTGTTATTAGTGGTGATAATGTTGCTGTTATTAGTGGTGATAATGTTGCTGTTATTAGTGGTGAAAATGTTGCTGTTATTGGTGGAGATAATGTTGCTGTTATTAGTGTTGATAATGTTGTTGTTATTAGTAGTGATAATGTTGCTGTTATTAGTGGTGATAATGTTGCTGTTATTAGTGGTGATAATGTTGCTGTTATTGGTGGGGATAATGTTGCTGTTATTAGTGGAGATAATGTTGCTGTTATTGGTGGGGATAATGTTTCTGTTATTAGTGGTGATAATGTTGCTGTTATTGGTGGGGATAATGTTGCTGTTATTGGTGGGGATAATGTTGCTGTTATTGGTGGGGATAATGTTGCTGCTATTGGTGGGGATAATGTTGCTGTTATTGGTGGGGATAATGCTGCTGTTATTAGTGGTGTTAATGTTGTTTTTACAGGTATACTTCAACTGGTAAAAGTCTCGAACTTAGATTAAAACAACATAAATATAGCATTAGAACTGGACAAGATTCCAATGCTCTATTTATTCATGTGAGAG